>NW_027440387.1:0-116144 GCF_031893055.1 Leptodactylus fuscus
TGATCGCTTACTCGGCAACTTGTATGAAGCAGGATTTCTTCTTTCCCCTTAGCGCTTCATTGATCGTGTACTCTTGAGTGTAGCTCGGGCTGAGAATGACGCAGCCATGGGAAAGTTGACAGTTAAGCTTATCTAGTGACAGCCCATCATAGGCTAGCTGGGTGATCTTGCAACTTGTACCATGTCGGAGTTTGATTTTCCCCATAGGGTTTCATTGATCGTGTACTCTTGAGTGTAGCTCAGGCTGAGAAGGTCGCAGCCATGGGAAAGTTGACAGTTTAGCCTATCTAGTGTCAACCCATCATAGTCTAGCTGGGTGATCTTGCAACTTGTATCATGCCGGAGTTTGATTTTCACCATAGGGTTTCATTGATCGCTTACTCGGCAACTTGTATGAAGCAGGATTTCTACTTTCCCCTTAGCGCTTCATTTATCGTGTACTCTTGAGTGTAGCTCGGGCTGAGAATGACGCAGCCATGGGAAAGTTGACAGTTAAGCCTATCTAGTGACAGCGCATCATAGGCTAGCTGGGTGATCTTGCAACTTGTACCATGTCGGAGTGTGATTTTCCCCATAGGGTTTCATTGATCGTGTACTCTTGAGTGTAGCTCGGGCTGAGAAGGTCGCAGCCATGGGAAAGTTTACAGTTAAGCCTATCTAGTGACAACCCATCATAGACTAGCTGGGTGATCTTGCAACTTGTATCATGCCGGAGTTTGATTTTCACCATAGGGTTTCATTGATCGCTTACTCGGCAACTTGTATGAAGCAGGATTTCTACTTTCCCCTTAGCGCTTCATTGATCGTGTACTCTTGAGTGTAGCTCGGGCTGAGAATGACGCAGCCATGGGAAAGTTGACAGTTAAGCCTATCTAGTGACAGCCCATCATAGGCTAGCTGGGTGATCTTGCAACTTGTACAATGTCGGAGTTTGATTTTCCCCATAGGGTTTCATTGATCGTGTACTCTTGACTGTAGCTCGGGCTGAGAAGGTCGCAACCATGGGAAAGTTGACAGTTAAGCCTATCTAGTGACAACCCATCATAGGCTAGCTGGGTGATCTTGCAACTTGTATCATGCCGGAGTTTGATTTTCACCATAGGGTTTCATTGATCGCTTACTCGGCAACTTGTATGAAGCAGGATTTCTACTTTCCCCTTAGCGCTTCAGTGATCGTGTACTCTTGAGTGTAGCTCGGGCTGAGAATGACGCAGCCATGGGAAAGTTGACAGTTAAGCCTAACTAGTGACAGCCCATCATAGGCTAGCTGGGTGATCTTGCAACTTGTACCATGTCGGAGTTTGATTTTCCCCATAGGGTTTCATTGATCGTGTACTCTTGAGTGTAGCTCAGGCTGAGAAGGTCGCAGCCATGGGAAAGTTGACAGTTTAGCCTATCTAGTGACAACCCATCATAGGCTAGCTGGGTGATCTTTCAACTTGTACCATGTCGGAGTTTGATTTTCCCCATAGGGTTTCATTGATCGTGTACTCTTGAGTGTAGCTCGGGCTGAGAAGGTCGCAACCATGGGAAAGTTGACAGTTAAGCCTATCTAGTGACAACCCATCATAGGCTAGCTGGGTGATCTTGCAACTTGTATCATGCCGGAGTTTGATTTTCACCATAGGGTTTCATTGATCGCTTACTCGGCAACTTGTATGAAGCAGGATTTCTTCTTTCCCCTTAGCGCTTCATTGATCGTGTACTCTTGAGTGTAGCTCGGGCTGAGAATGACGCAGCCATGGGAAAGTTGACAGTTAAGCCTATCTAGTGACAGCCCATCATAGGCTAGCTGGGTGATCTTGCAACTTGTACCATGTCGGAGTTTGATTTTCCCCATAGGGTTTCATTGATCGTGTACTCTTGAGTGTAGCTCAGGCTGAGAAGGTCGCAGCCATGGGAAAGTTGACAGTTTAGCCTATCTAGTGACAACCCATCATAGGCTAGCTGGGTGATCTTTCAACTTGTACCATGTCGGAGTTTGATTTTCCCCATAGGGTTTCATTGATCGTGTACTCTTGACTGTAGCTCGGGCTGAGAAGGTCGCAGCCATGGGAAAGTTGACAGTTAAGCCTATCTAGTGACAGCCCATCATAGGCTAGCTGGGTGATCTTGCAACTTGTACCATGTCGGAGTTTGATTTTCCCCATAGGGTTTCATTGATCGTGTACTCTTGAGTGTAGCTCGGGCTGAGAAGGTCGCAGCCATGGGAAAGTTGACAGTTAAGCCTATCTAGTGACAACCCATCATAGGCTAGCTGGGTGATCTTGCAACTTGTATCATGCCGGAGTTTGATTTTCACCATAGGGTTTCATTGATCGCTTACTCGGCAACTTGTATGAAGCAGGATTTCTTCTTTCCCCTTAGCGCTTCATTGATCGTGTACTCTTGAGTGTAGCTCGGGCTGAGAATGACGCAGCCATGGGAAAGTTGACAGTTAAGCTTATCTAGTGACAGCCCATCATAGGCTAGCTGGGTGATCTTGCAACTTGTACCATGTCGGAGTTTGATTTTCCCCATAGGGTTTCATTGATCGTGTACTCTTGAGTGTAGCTCAGGCTGAGAAGGTCGCAGCCATGGGAAAGTTGACAGTTTAGCCTATCTAGTGTCAACCCATCATAGTCTAGCTGGGTGATCTTGCAACTTGTATCATGCCGGAGTTTGATTTTCACCATAGGGTTTCATTGATCGCTTACTCGGCAACTTGTATGAAGCAGGATTTCTACTTTCCCCTTAGCGCTTCATTTATCGTGTACTCTTGAGTGTAGCTCGGGCTGAGAATGACGCAGCCATGGGAAAGTTGACAGTTAAGCCTATCTAGTGACAGCGCATCATAGGCTAGCTGGGTGATCTTGCAACTTGTACCATGTCGGAGTGTGATTTTCCCCATAGGGTTTCATTGATCGTGTACTCTTGAGTGTAGCTCGGGCTGAGAAGGTCGCAGCCATGGGAAAGTTTACAGTTAAGCCTATCTAGTGACAACCCATCATAGACTAGCTGGGTGATCTTGCAACTTGTATCATGCCGGAGTTTGATTTTCACCATAGGGTTTCATTGATCGCTTACTCGGCAACTTGTATGAAGCAGGATTTCTACTTTCCCCTTAGCGCTTCATTGATCGTGTACTCTTGAGTGTAGCTCGGGCTGAGAATGACGCAGCCATGGGAAAGTTGACAGTTAAGCCTATCTAGTGACAGCCCATCATAGGCTAGCTGGGTGATCTTGCAACTTGTACAATGTCGGAGTTTGATTTTCCCCATAGGGTTTCATTAATCGTGTACTCTTGAGTGTAGCTCAGGCTGAGAAGGTCGCAGCCATGGGAAAGTTGACAGTTTAGCCTATCTAGTGACAACCCATCATAGGCTAGCTGGGTGATCTTGCAACTTGTATCATGCCGAAGTTTGATTTTCACCATAGGGTTTCATTGATCGCTTACTCGGCAACTTGTATGAAGCAGGATTTCTACTTTCCCCTTAGCGCTTCATTGATCGTGTACTCTTGAGTGTAGCTCGGGCTGAGAAGGTCGCAGCCATGGGAAAGTTGACAGTTAAGCCTATCTAGTGACAACCCATCATAGGCTAGCTGGGTGATCTTGCAACTTGTATCATGCCGGAGTTTGATTTTCACCATAGGGTTTCATTGATCGTGTACTCTTGAGTGTAGCTCGGGCTGAGAAGGTCGCAACCATGGGAAAGTTGACAGTTAAGCCTATCTAGTGACAACCCATCATAGGCTAGCTGGGTGATCTTGCAACTTGTATCATGCCGGAGTTTGATTTTCACCATAGGGTTTCATTGATCGCTTACTCGGCAACTTGTATGAAGCAGGATTTCTACTTTCCCCTTAGCGCTTCATTGATCGTGTACTCTTGAGTGTAGCTCGGGCTGAGAATGACGCAGCCATGGGAAAGTTGACAGTTAAGCCTATCTAGTGACAGCCCATCATAGGCTAGCTGGGTGATCTTGCAACTTGTACCATGTCGGAGTTAGATTTTCCCCATAGGGTTTCATTGATCGTGTACTCTTGAGTGTAGCTCAGGCTGAGAAGGTCGCAGCCATGGGAAAGTTGACAGTTTAGCCTATCTAGTGACAACCCATCATAGGCTAGCTGGGTGATCTTGCAACTTGTGCCATGTCGGATTTTGATTTTCCCCATAGGGTTTCATTGATCGTGTACTCTTGAGTGTAGCTCGGGCTGAGAAGGTCGCAGCCATGGGAAAGTTGACAGTTAAGCCTATCTAGTGACAACCCATCATAGGCTAGCTGGGTGATCTTGCAACTTGTATCATGCCGGAGTTTGATTTTCACCATAGGGTTTCATTGATCGCTTCTCGGCAACTTGTATGAAGCAGGATTTCTACTTTCCCCTTAGCGCTTCATTGATCGTGTACTCTTGAGTGTAGCTCGGGCTGAGAAGGTCGCAGCCATGGGAAAGTTGACAGTTAAGCCTATCTAGTGACAACCCATCATAGGCTAGCTGGGTGATCTTGCAACTTGTACAATGTCGCAGTTTGATTTTCCCCATAGGGTTTCATTGATCGTGTACTCTTGAGTGTAGCTCAGGCTGAGAAGGTCGCAGCCATGGGAAAGTTGACAGTTTAGCCTATCTAGTGACAACCCATCATAGGCTAGCTGGGTGATCTTTCAACTTGTACCATGTCGGAGTTTGATTTTCCCCATAGGGTTTCATTGATCGTGTACTCTTGAGTGTAGCTCAGGCTGAGAAGGTCGCAGCCATGGGAAAGTTGACAGTTAAGCCTATCTAGTGACAGCCCATCATAGGCTAGCTGGGTGATCTTGCAACTTGTACCATGTCGGAGTTTGATTTTCCCCATAGGGTTTCATTGATCGTGTACTCTTGAGTGTAGCTCAGGCTGAGAAGGTCGCAGCCATGGGAAAGTTGACAGTTTAGCCTATCTAGTGTCAACCCATCATAGGCTAGCTGGGTGATCTTGCAACTTGTATCATGCCGGAGTTTGATTTTCACCATAGGGTTTCATTGATCGCTTACTCGGCAACTTGTATGAAGCAGGATTTCTACTTTCCCCTTAGCGCTTCATTGATCGTGTACTCTTGAGTGTAGCTCGGGCTGAGAATGACGCAGCCATGGGAAAGTTGACAGTTAAGCCTATCTAGTGACAGCCCATCATAGGCTAGCTGGGTGATCTTGCAACTTGTACAATGTCGGAGTTTGATTTTCCCCATAGGGTTTCATTGATCGTGTACTCTTGAGTGTAGCTCAGGCTGAGAAGGTCGCAGCCATGGGAAAGTTGACAGTTTAGCCTATCTAGTGACAACCCATCATAGGCTAGCTGGGTGATCTTTCAACTTGTACCATGTCGGAGTTTGATTTTCCCCATAGGGTTTCATTGATCGTGTACTCTTGAGTGTAGCTCGGGCTGAGAAGGTCGCAACCATGGGAAAGTTGACAGTTAAGCCTATCTAGTGACAACCCATCATAGGCTAGCTGGGTGATCTTGCAACTTGTATCATGCCGGAGTTTGATTTTCACCATAGGGTTTCATTGATCGCTTACTCGGCAACTTGTATGAAGCAGGATTTCTTCTTTCCCCTTAGCGCTTCATTGATCGTGTACTCTTGAGTGTAGCTCGGGCTGAGAATGACGCAGCCATGGGAAAGTTGACAGTTAAGCCTATCTAGTGACAGCCCATCATAGGCTAGCTGGGTGATCTTGCAACTTGTACCATGTCGGAGTTTGATTTTCCCCATAGGGTTTCATTGATCGTGTACTCTTGAGTGTAGCTCAGGCTGAGAAGGTCGCAGCCATGGGAAAGTTGACAGTTTAGCCTATCTAGTGACAACCCATCATAGGCTAGCTGGGTGATCTTGCAACTTGTACCATGTCGGATTTTGATTTTCCCCATAGGGTTTCATTGATCGTGTACTCTTGAGTGTAGCTCGGGCTGAGAAGGTCGCAGCCATGGGAAAGTTGACAGTTAAGCCTATCTAGTGACAACCCATCATAGGCTAGCTGGGTGATCTTGCAACTTGTACAATGTCGGAGTTTGATTTTCCCCATAGGGTTTCATTGATCGTGTACTCTTGAGTGTAGCTCAGGCTGAGAAGGTCGCAGCCATGGGAAAGTTGACAGTTTAGCCTATCTAGTGACAACCCATCATAGGCTAGCTGGGTGATCTTTCAACTTGTACCATGTCGGAGTTTGATTTTCCCCATAGGGTTTCATTGATCGTGTACTCTTGACTGTAGCTCGGGCTGAGAAGGTCGCAACCATGGGAAAGTTGACAGTTAAGCCTATCTAGTGACAACCCATCATAGGCTAGCTGGGTGATCTTGCAACTTGTATCATGCCGGAGTTTGATTTTCACCATAGGGTTTCATTGATCGCTTACTCGGCAACTTGTATGAAGCAGGATTTCTACTTTCCCCTTAGCGCTTCAGTGATCGTGTACTCTTGAGTGTAGCTCGGGCTGAGAATGACGCAGCCATGGGAAAGTTGACAGTTAAGCCTATCTAGTGACAGCCCATCATAGGCTAGCTGGGTGATCTTGCAACTTGTACCATGTCTGAGTTTGATTTTCCCCATAGGGTTTCATTGATCGTGTACTCTTGAGTGTAGCTCGGGCTGAGAAGGTCGCAGCCATGGGAAAGTTGACAGTTAAGCCTATCTAGTGACAACCCATCATAGGCTAGCTGGGTGATCTTGCAACTTGTATCATGCCGGAGTTTGATTTTCACCATGGGGTTTCATTGATCGCTTACTCGGCAACTTGTATGAAGCAGGATTTCTTCTTTCCCCTTAGCGCTTCATTGATCGTGTACTCTTGAGTGTAGCTCGGGCTGAGAATGACGCAGTCATGGGAAAGTTGACAGTTAAGCCTATCTAGTGACAGCCCATCATAGGCTAGCTGGGTGATCTTGCAACTTGTACCATGTCGGAGTTTGATTTTCCCCATAGGGTTTCATTGATCGTGTACTCTTGAGTGTAGCTCAGGCTGAGAAGGTCGCAGCCATGGGAAAGTTGACAGTTTAGCCTATCTAGTGTCAACCCATCATAGGCTAGCTGGGTGATCTTGCAACTTGTATCATGCCGGAGTTTGATTTTCACCATAGGGTTTCATTGATCGCTTACTCGGCAACTTGTATGAAGCAGGATTTCTACTTTCCCCTTAGCGCTTCATTGATCGTGTACTCTTGAGTGTAGCTCGGGCTGAGAATGACGCAGCCATGGGAAAGTTGACAGTTAAGCCTATCTAGTGACAGCCCATCATAGGCTAGCTGGGTGATCTTGCAACTTGTACAATGTCGGAGTTTGATTTTCCCCATAGGGTTTCATTGATCGTGTACTCTTGAGTGTAGCTCAGGCTGAGAAGGTCGCAGCCATGGGAAAGTTGACAGTTTAGCCTATCTAGTGACAACCCATCATAGGCTAGCTGGGTGATCTTTCAACTTGTACCATGTCGGAGTTTGATTTTCCCCATAGGGTTTCATTGATCGTGTACTCTTGAGTGTAGCTCGGGCTGAGAAGGTCGCAACCATGAGAAAGTTGACAGTTAAGCCTATCTAGTGACAACCCATCATAGGCTAGCTGGGTGATCTTGCAACTTGTATCATGCCGGAGTTTGATTTTCACCATAGGGTTTCATTGATCGCTTACTCGGCAACTTGTATGAAGCAGGATTTCTACTTTCCCCTTAGCGCTTCATTGATCGTGTACTCTTGAGTGTAGCTCGGGCTGAGAATGACGCAGCCATGGGAAAGTTGACAGTTAAGCCTATCTAGTGACAGCCCATCATAGGCTAGCTGGGTGATCTTGCAACTTGTACCATGTCGGAGTTTGATTTTCCCCATAGGGTTTCATTGATCGTGTACTCTTGAGTGTAGCTCAGGCTGAGAAGGTCGCAGCCATGGGAAAGTTGACAGTTTAGCCTATCTAGTGTCAACCCATCATAGGCTAGCTGGGTGATCTTGCAACTTGTATCATGCCGGAGTTTGATTTTCACCATAGGGTTTCATTGATCGCTTACTCGGCAACTTGTATGAAGCAGGATTTCTACTTTCCCCTTAGCGCTTCATTGATCGTGTACTCTTGAGTGTAGCTCGGGCTGAGAATGACGCAGCCATGGGAAAGTTGACAGTTAAGCCTATCTAGTGACAGCCCATCATAGGCTAGCTGGGTGATCTTGCAACTTGTACAATGTCGGAGTTTGATTTTCCCCATAGGGTTTCATTGATCGTGTACTCTTGAGTGTAGCTCAGGCTGAGAAGGTCGCAGCCATGGGAAAGTTGACAGTTTAGCCTATCTAGTGACAACCCATCATAGGCTAGCTGGGTGATCTTTCAACTTGTACCATGTCGGAGTTTGATTTTCCCCATAGGGTTTCATTGATCGTGTACTCTTGAGTGTAGCTCGGGCTGAGAAGGTCGCAACCATGAGAAAGTTGACAGTTAAGCCTATCTAGTGACAACCCATCATAGGCTAGCTGGGTGATCTTGCAACTTGTATCATGCCGGAGTTTGATTTTCACCATAGGGTTTCATTGATCGCTTACTCGGCAACTTGTATGAAGCAGGATTTCTACTTTCCCCTTAGCGCTTCATTGATCGTGTACTCTTGAGTGTAGCTCGGGCTGAGAATGACGCAGCCATGGGAAAGTTGACAGTTAAGCCTATCTAGTGACAGCCCATCATAGGCTAGCTGGGTGATCTTGCAACTTGTACCATGTCGGAGTTTGATTTTCCCCATAGGGTTTCATTGATCGTGTACTCTTGAGTGTAGCTCAGGCTGAGAAGGTCGCAGCCATGGGAAAGTTGACAGTTTAGCCTATCTAGTGACAACCCATCATAGGCTAGCTGGGTGATCTTGCAACTTGTACCATGTCGGATTTTGATTTTCCCCATAGGGTTTCATTGATCGTGTACTCTTGAGTGTAGCTCGGGCTGAGAAGGTCGCAGCCATGGGAAAGTTGACAGTTAAGCCTATCTAGTGACAACCCATCATAGGCTAGCTGGGTGATCTTGCAACTTGTATCATGCCGGAGTTTGATTTTCAGCATAGGGTTTCATTGATCGCTTCTCGGCAACTTGTATGAAGCAGGATTTCTACTTTCCCCTTAGCGCTTCATTGATCGTGTACTCTTGAGTGTAGCTCGGGCTGAGAAGGTCGCAGCCATGGGAAAGTTGACAGTTAAGCCTATCTAGTGACAACCCATCATAGGCTAGCTGGGTGATCTTGCAACTTGTACAATGTCGGAGTTTGATTTTCCCCATAGGGTTTCATTGATCGTGTACTCTTGAGTGTAGCTCAGGCTGAGAAGGTCGCAGCCATGGAAAAGTTGACAGTTTAGCCTATCTAGTGACAACCCATCATAGGCTAGCTGGGTGATCTTTCAACTTGTACCATGTCGGAGTTTGATTTTCCCCATAGGGTTTCATTGATCGTGTACTCTTGACTGTAGCTCGGGCTGAGAAGGTCGCAACCATGGGAAAGTTGACAGTTAAGCCTATCTAGTGACAACCCATCATAGGCTAGCTGGGTGATCTTGCAACTTGTATCATGCCGGAGTTTGAATTTCACCATAGGGTTTCATTGATCGCTTACTCGGCAACTTGTATGAAGCAGGATTTCTACTTTCCCCTTTTCGCTTCAGTGATCGTGTACTCTTGAGTGTAGCTCGGGCTGAGAATGACGCAGCCATGGGAAAGTTGACAGTTAAGCCTATCTAGTGACAGCCCATCATAGGCTAGCTGGGTGATCTTGCAACTTGTACCATGTCGGAGTTTGATTTTCCCCATAGGGTTTCATTGATCGTGTACTCTTGAGTGTAGCTCAGGCTGAGAAGGTCGCAGCCATGGGAAAGTTGACAGTTTAGCCTATCTAGTGACAACCCATCATAGGCTAGCTGGGTGATCTTTCAACTTGTACCATGTCGGAGTTTGATTTTCCCCATAGGGTTTCATTGATCGTGTACTCTTGAGTGTAGCTCGGGCTGAGAAGGTCGCAACCATGGGAAAGTTGACAGTTAAGCCTATCTAGTGACAACCCATCATAGGCTAGCTGGGTGATCTTGCAACTTGTATCATGCCGGAGTTTGATTTTCACCATAGGGTTTCATTGATCGTGTACTCTTGAGTGTAGCTCGGGCTGAGAAGGTCGCAACCATGGGAAAGTTGACAGTTAAGCCTATCTAGTGACAACCCATCATAGGCTAGCTGGGTGATCTTTCAACTTGTACCATGTCGGAGTTTGATTTTCCCCATAGGGTTTCATTGATCGTGTACTCTTGAGTGTAGCTCGGGCTGAGAAGGTCGCAACCATGGGAAAGTTGACAGTTAAGCCTATCTAGTGACAACCCATCATAGGCTAGCTGGGTGATCTTGCAACTTGTATCATGCCGGAGTTTGATTTTCACCATAGGGTTTCATTGATCGCTTACTCGGCAACTTGTATGAAGCAGGATTTCTTCTTTCCCCTTAGCGCTTCATTGATCGTGTACTCTTGAGTGTAGCTCGGGCTGAGAATGACGCAGCCATGGGAAAGTTGACAGTTAAGCCTATCTAGTGACAGCCCATCATAGGCTAGCTGGGTGATCTTGCAACTTGTACCATGTCGGAGTTTGATTTTCCCCATAGGGTTTCATTGATCGTGTACTCTTGAATGTAGCTCAGGCTGAGAAGGTCGCAGCCATGGGAAAGTTGACAGTTTAGCCTATCTAGTGACAACCCATCATAGGCTAGCTGGGTGATCTTTCAACTTGTACCATGTCGGAGTTTGATTTTCCCCATAGGGTTTCATTGATCGTGTACTCTTGACTGTAGCTCGGGCTGAGAAGGTCGCAACCATGGGAAAGTTGACAGTTAAGCCTATCTAGTGACAACCCATCATAGGCTAGCTGGGTGATCTTGCAACTTGTATCATGCCGGAGTTTGATTTTCACTTTAGGGTTTCATTGATCGCTTACTCGGCAACTTGTATGAAGCAGGATTTCTACTTTCCCCTTAGCGCTTCAGTGATCGTGTACTCTTGAGTGTAGCTCGGGCTGAGAATGACGCAGCCATGGGAAAGTTGACAGTTAAGCCTATCTAGTGACAGCCCATCATAGGCTAGCTGGGTGATCTTGCAACTTGTACCATGTCGGAGTTTGATTTTCCCCATAGGGTTTCATTGATCGTGTACTCTTGAGTGTAGCTCGGGCTGAGAAGGTCGCAGCCATGGGAAAGTTGACAGTTAAGCCTATCTAGTGACAACCCATCATAGGCTAGCTGGGTGATCTTGCAACTTGTATCATGCCGGAGTTTGATTTTCACCATAGGGTTTCATTGATCGTGTACTCTTGAGTGTAGCTCGGGCTGAGAAGGTCGCAACCATGGGAAAGTTGACAGTTAAGCCTATCTAGTGACAACCCATCATAGGCTAGCTGGGTGATCTTGCAACTTGTATCATGCCGGAGTTTGATTTTCACCATAGGGTTTCATTGATCGCTTACTCGGCAACTTGTATGAAGCAGGATTTCTTCTTTCCCCTTAGCGCTTCATTGATCGTGTACTCTTGAGTGTAGCTCGGGCTGAGAATGACGCAGCCATGGGAAAGTTGACAGTTAAGCCTATCTAGTGACAGCCCATCATAGGCTAGCTGGGTGATCTTGCAACTTGTACCATGTCGGAGTGTGATTTTCCCCATAGGGTTTCATTGATCGTGTACTCTTGAGTGTAGCTCGGGCTGAGAAGGTCGCAGCCATGGGAAAGTTTACAGTTAAGCCTATCTAGTGACAACCCATCATAGACTAGCTGGGTGATCTTGCAACTTGTATCATGCCGGAGTTTGATTTTCACCATAGGGTTTCATTGATCGCTTACTCGGCAACTTGTATGAAGCAGGATTTCTACTTTCCCCTTAGCGCTTCATTGATCGTGTACTCTTGAGTGTAGCTCGGGCTGAGAATGACGCAGCCATGGGAAAGTTGACAGTTAAGCCTATCTAGTGACAGCCCATCATAGGCTAGCTGGGTGATCTTGCAACTTGTATCATGCCGGAGTTTGATTTTCACCATAGGGTTTCATTGATCGCTTCTCGGCAACTTGTATGAAGCAGGATTTCTACTTTCCCCTTAGCGCTTCATTGATCGTGTACTCTTGAGTGTAGCTCGGGCTGAGAAGGTCGCAGCCATGGGAAAGTTGACAGTTAAGCCTATCTAGTGACAACCCATCATAGGCTAGCTGGGTGATCTTGCAACTTGTACAATGTCGGAGTTTGATTTTCCCCATAGGGTTTCATTGATCGTGTACTCTTGAGTGTAGCTCAGGCTGAGAAGGTCGCAGCCATGGGAAAGTTGACAGTTTAGCCTATCTAGTGACAACCCATCATAGGCTAGCTGGGTGATCTTTCAACTTGTACCATGTCGGAGTTTGATTTTCCCCATAGGGTTTCATTGATCGTGTACTCTTGACTGTAGCTCGGGCTGAGAAGGTCGCAACCATGGGAAAGTTGACAGTTAAGCCTATCTAGTGACAACCCATCATAGGCTAGCTGGGTGATCTTGCAACTTGTATCATGCCGGAGTTTGATTTTCACCATAGGGTTTCATTGATCGCTTACTCGGCAACTTGTATGAAGCAGGATTTCTACTTTCCCCTTAGCGCTTCAGTGATCGTGTACTCTTGAGTGTAGCTCGGGCTGAGAATGACGCAGCCATGGGAAAGTTGACAGTTAAGCCTATCTAGTGACAGCCCATCATAGGCTAGCTGGGTGATCTTGCAACTTGTACCATGTCTGAGTTTGATTTTCCCCATAGGGTTTCATTGATCGTGTACTCTTGAGTGTAGCTCGGGCTGAGAAGGTCGCAACCATGGGAAAGTTGACAGTTAAGCCTATCTAGTGACAACCCATCATAGGCTAGCTGGGTGATCTTGCAACTTGTATCATGCCGGAGTTTGATTTTCACCATAGGGTTTCATTGATCGTGTACTCTTGAGTGTAGCTCGGGCTGAGAAGGTCGCAACCATGGGAAAGTTGACAGTTAAGCCTATCTAGTGACAACCCATCATAGGCTAGCTGGGTGATCTTTCAACTTGTACCATGTCGGAGTTTGATTTTCCCCATAGGGTTTCATTGATCGTGTACTCTTGAGTGTAGCTCGGGCTGAGAAGGTCGCAACCATGGGAAAGTTGACAGTTAAGCCTATCTAGTGACAACCCATCATAGGCTAGCTGGGTGATCTTGCAACTTGTATCATGCCGGAGTTTGATTTTCACCATAGGGTTTCATTGATCGCTTACTCGGCAACTTGTATGAAGCAGGATTTCTTCTTTCCCCTTAGCGCTTCATTGATCGTGTACTCTTGAGTGTAGCTCGGGCTGAGAATGACGCAGCCATGGGAAAGTTGACAGTTAAGCCTATCTAGTGACAGCCCATCATAGGCTAGCTGGGTGATCTTGCAACTTGTACCATGTCGGAGTTTGATTTTCCCCATAGGGTTTCATTGATCGTGTACTCTTGAATGTAGCTCAGGCTGAGAAGGTCGCAGCCATGGGAAAGTTGACAGTTTAGCCTATCTAGTGACAACCCATCATAGGCTAGCTGGGTGATCTTTCAACTTGTACCATGTCGGAGTTTGATTTTCCCCATAGGGTTTCATTGATCGTGTACTCTTGACTGTAGCTCGGGCTGAGAAGGTCGCAACCATGGGAAAGTTGACAGTTAAGCCTATCTAGTGACAACCCATCATAGGCTAGCTGGGTGATCTTGCAACTTGTATCATGCCGGAGTTTGATTTTCACTTTAGGGTTTCATTGATCGCTTACTCGGCAACTTGTATGAAGCAGGATTTCTACTTTCCCCTTAGCGCTTCAGTGATCGTGTACTCTTGAGTGTAGCTCGGGCTGAGAATGACGCAGCCATGGGAAAGTTGACAGTTAAGCCTATCTAGTGACAGCCCATCATAGGCTAGCTGGGTGATCTTGCAACTTGTACCATGTCGGAGTTTGATTTTCCCCATAGGGTTTCATTGATCGTGTACTCTTGAGTGTAGCTCGGGCTGAGAAGGTCGCAGCCATGGGAAAGTTGACAGTTAAGCCTATCTAGTGACAACCCATCATAGGCTAGCTGGGTGATCTTGCAACTTGTATCATGCCGGAGTTTGATTTTCACCATAGGGTTTCATTGATCGTGTACTCTTGAGTGTAGCTCGGGCTGAGAAGGTCGCAACCATGGGAAAGTTGACAGTTAAGCCTATCTAGTGACAACCCATCATAGGCTAGCTGGGTGATCTTGCAACTTGTATCATGCCGGAGTTTGATTTTCACCATAGGGTTTCATTGATCGCTTACTCGGCAACTTGTATGAAGCAGGATTTCTTCTTTCCCCTTAGCGCTTCATTGATCGTGTACTCTTGAGTGTAGCTCGGGCTGAGAATGACGCAGCCATGGGAAAGTTGACAGTTAAGCCTATCTAGTGACAGCCCATCATAGGCTAGCTGGGTGATCTTGCAACTTGTACCATGTCGGAGTGTGATTTTCCCCATAGGGTTTCATTGATCGTGTACTCTTGAGTGTAGCTCGGGCTGAGAAGGTCGCAGCCATGGGAAAGTTTACAGTTAAGCCTATCTAGTGACAACCCATCATAGACTAGCTGGGTGATCTTGCAACTTGTATCATGCCGGAGTTTGATTTTCACCATAGGGTTTCATTGATCGCTTACTCGGCAACTTGTATGAAGCAGGATTTCTACTTTCCCCTTAGCGCTTCATTGATCGTGTACTCTTGAGTGTAGCTCGGGCTGAGAATGACGCAGCCATGGGAAAGTTGACAGTTAAGCCTATCTAGTGACAGCCCATCATAGGCTAGCTGGGTGATCTTGCAACTTGTATCATGCCGGAGTTTGATTTTCACCATAGGGTTTCATTGATCGCTTCTCGGCAACTTGTATGAAGCAGGATTTCTACTTTCCTTTCCCCTTAGCGCTTCATTGATCGTGTACTCTTGAGTGTAGCTCGGGCTGAGAAGGTCGCAGCCATGGAAAGTTGACAGTTAAGCCTATCTAGTGACAACCCATCATAGGCTAGCTGGGTGATCTTGCAACTTGTACAATGTCGGAGTTTGATTTTCCCCATAGGGTTTCATTGATCGTGTACTCTTGAGTGTAGCTCAGGCTGAGAAGGTCGCAGCCATGGGAAAGTTGACAGTTTAGCCTATCTAGTGACAACCCATCATAGGCTAGCTGGGTGATCTTTCAACTTGTACCATGTCGGAGTTTGATTTTCCCCATAGGGTTTCATTGATCGTGTACTCTTGACTGTAGCTCGGGCTGAGAAGGTCGCAACCATGGGAAAGTTGACAGTTAAGCCTATCTAGTGACAACCCATCATAGGCTAGCTGGGTGATCTTGCAACTTGTATCATGCCGGGAGTTTGATTTTTACCATAGGGTTTCATTGATCGCTTACTCGGCAACTTGTATGAAGCAGGATTTCTACTTTCCCCTTAGCGCTTCAGTGATCGTGTACTCTTGAGTGTAGCTCGGGCTGAGAATGACGCAGCCATGGGAAAGTTGACAGTTAAGCCTATCTAGTGACAGCCCATCATAGGCTAGCTGGGTGATCTTGCAACTTGTACCATGTCCTGAGTTTGATTTTCCCCATAGGGTTTCATTGATCGTGTACTCTTGAGTGTAGCTCGGGCTGAGAAGGTCGCAGCCATGGGAAAGTTGACAGTTAAGCCTATCTAGTGACAACCCATCATAGGCTAGCTGGGTGATCTTGCAACTTGTATCATGCCGGAGTTTGATTTTCACCATAGGGTTTCATTGATCGCTTACTCGGCAACTTGTATGAAGCAGGATTTCTTCTTTCCCCCTTAGCGCTTCATTGATCGTGTACTCTTGAGTGTAGCTCGGGCTGAGAATGACGCAGCCATGGGAAAGTTGACAGTTAAGCCTATCTAGTGACAGCCCATCATAGGCTAGCTGGGTGATCTTGCAACTTGTACCATGTCGGAGTTTGATTTTCCCCATAGGGTTTCATTGATCGTGTACTCTTGAGTGTAGCTCAGGCTGAGAAGGTCGCAGCCATGGGAAAGTTGACAGTTTAGCCTATCTAGTGTCAACCCATCATAGGCTAGCTGGGTGATCTTGCAACTTGTATCATGCCGGAGTTTGATTTTCACCATAGGGTTTCATTGATCGCTTACTCGGCAACTTGTATGAAGCAGGATTTCTACTTTCCCCTTAGCGCTTCATTGATCGTGTACTCTTGAGTGTAGCTCGGGCTGAGAATGACGCAGCCATGGGAAAGTTGACAGTTAAGCCTATCTAGTGACAGCCCATCATAGGCTAGCTGGGTGATCTTGCAACTTGTACAATGTCGGAGTTTGATTTTCCCCATAGGGTTTCATTGATCGTGTACTCTTGAGTGTAGCTCAGGCTGAGAAGGTCGCAGCCATGGGAAAGTTGACAGTTTAGCCTATCTAGTGACAACCCATCATAGGCTAGCTGGGTGATCTTTCAACTTGTACCATGTCGGAGTTTGATTTTCCCCATAGGGTTTCATTGATCGTGTACTCTTGAGTGTAGCTCGGGCTGAGAAGGTCGCAACCATGAGAAAGTTGACAGTTAAGCCTATCTAGTGACAACCCATCATAGGCTAGCTGGGTGATCTTGCAACTTGTATCATGCCGGAGTTTGATTTTCACCATAGGGTTTCATTGATCGCTTACTCGGCAACTTGTATGAAGCAGGATTTCTACTTTCCCCTTAGCGCTTCATTGATCGTGTACTCTTGAGTGTAGCTCGGGCTGAGAATGACGCAGCCATGGGAAAGTTGACAGTTAAGCCTATCTAGTGACAGCCCATCATAGGCTAGCTGGGTGATCTTGCAACTTGTACCATGTCGGAGTTTGATTTTCCCCATAGGGTTTCATTGATCGTGTACTCTTGAGTGTAGCTCAGGCTGAGAAGGTCGCAGCCATGGGAAAGTTGACAGTTTAGCCTATCTAGTGACAACCCATCATAGGCTAGCTGGGTGATCTTGCAACTTGTACCATGTCGGATTTTGATTTTCCCCATAGGGTTTCATTGATCGTGTACTCTTGAGTGTAGCTCGGGCTGAGAAGGTCGCAGCCATGGGAAAGTTGACAGTTAAGCCTATCTAGTGACAACCCATCATAGGCTAGCTGGGTGATCTTGCAACTTGTATCATGCCGGAGTTTGATTTTCAGCATAGGGTTTCATTGATCGCTTCTCGGCAACTTGTATGAAGCAGGATTTCTACTTTCCCCTTAGCGCTTCAGTGATCGTGTACTCTTGAGTGTAGCTCGGGCTGAGAATGACGCAGCCATGGGAAAGTTGACAGTTAAGCCTATCTAGTGACAGCCCATCATAGGCTAGCTGGGTGATCTTGCAACTTGTACCATGTCGGAGTTTGATTTTCCCCATAGGGTTTCATTGATCGTGTACTCTTGAGTGTAGCTCAGGCTGAGAAGGTCGCAGCCATGGGAAAGTTGACAGTTTAGCCTATCTAGTGACAACCCATCATAGGCTAGCTGGGTGATCTTTCAACTTGTACCATGTCGGAGTTTGATTTTCCCCATAGGGTTTCATTGATCGTGTACTCTTGAGTGTAGCTCGGGCTGAGAAGGTCGCAGCCATGGGAAAGTTGACAGTTAAGCCTATCTAGTGACAACCCATCATAGGCTAGCTGGGTGATCTTGCAACTTGTATCATGCCGGAGTTTGATTTTCACCATAGGGTTTCATTGATCGCTTACTCGGCAACTTGTATGAAGCAGGATTTCTTCTTTCCCCTTAGCGCTTCATTGATCGTGTACTCTTGAGTGTAGCTCGGGCTGAGAATGACGCAGCCATGGGAAAGTTGACAGTTAAGCCTATCTAGTGACAGCCCATCATAGGCTAGCTGGGTGATCTTGCAACTTGTACCATGTCGGAGTTTGATTTTCCCCATAGGGTTTCATTGATCGTGTACTCTTGAGTGTAGCTCAGGCTGAGAAGGTCGCAGCCATGGGAAAGTTGACAGTTTAGCCTATCTAGTGACAACCCATCATAGGCTAGCTGGGTGATCTTTCAACTTGTACCATGTCGGAGTTTGATTTTCCCCATAGGGTTTCATTGATCGTGTACTCTTGACTGTAGCTCGGGCTGAGAAGGTCGCAACCATGGGAAAGTTGACAGTTAAGCCTATCTAGTGACAACCCATCATAGGCTAGCTGGGTGATCTTGCAACTTGTATCATGCCGGAGTTTGATTTTCACCATAGGGTTTCATTGATCGCTTACTCGGCAACTTGTATGAAGCAGGATTTCTACTTTCCCCTTAGCGCTTCATTGATCGTGTACTCTTGAGTGTAGCTCGGGCTGAGAATGACGCAGCCATGGGAAAGTTGACAGTTAAGCCTATCTAGTGACAGCCCATCATAGGCTAGCTGGGTGATCTTGCAACTTGTACAATGTCGGAGTTTGATTTTCCCCATAGGGTTTCATTGATCGTGTACTCTTGAGTGTAGCTCAGGCTGAGAAGGTCGCAGCCATGGGAAAGTTGACAGTTTAGCCTATCTAGTGACAACCCATCATAGGCTAGCTGGGTGATCTTTCAACTTGTACCATGTCGGAGTTTGATTTTCCCCTTAGGGTTTCATTGATCGTGTACTCTTGAGTGTAGCTCGGGCTGAGAAGGTCGCAACCATGGGAAAGTTGACAGTTAAGCCTATCTAGTGACAACCCATCATAGGCTAGCTGGGTGATCTTGCAACTTGTATCATGCCGGAGTTTGATTTTCACCATAGGGTTTCATTGATCGTGTACTCTTGAGTGTAGCTCGGGCTGAGAAGGTCGCAACCATGGGAAAGTTGACAGTTAAGCCTATCTAGTGACAACCCATCATAGGCTAGCTGGGTGATCTTTCAACTTGTACCATGTCGGAGTTTGATTTTCCCCATAGGGTTTCATTGATCGTGTACTCTTGAGTGTAGCTCGGGCTGAGAAGGTCGCAACCATGGGAAAGTTGACAGTTAAGCCTATCTAGTGACAACCCATCATAGGCTAGCTGGGTGATCTTGCAACTTGTATCATGCCGGAGTTTGATTTTCACCATAGGGTTTCATTGATCGCTTACTCGGCAACTTGTATGAAGCAGGATTTCTTCTTTCCCCTTAGCGCTTCATTGATCGTGTACTCTTGAGTGTAGCTCGGGCTGAGAATGACGCAGCCATGGGAAAGTTGACAGTTAAGCCTATCTAGTGACAGCCCATCATAGGCTAGCTGGGTGATCTTGCAACTTGTACCATGTCGGAGTTTGATTTTCCCCATAGGGTTTCATTGATCGTGTACTCTTGAGTGTAGCTCAGGCTGAGAAGGTCGCAGCCATGGGAAAGTTGACAGTTTAGCCTATCTAGTGACAACCCATCATAGGCTAGCTGGGTGATCTTTCAACTTGTACCATGTCGGAGTTTGATTTTCCCCATAGGGTTTCATTGATCGTGTACTCTTGACTGTAGCTCGGGCTGAGAAGGTCGCAACCATGGGAAAGTTGACAGTTAAGCCTATCTAGTGACAACCCATCATAGGCTAGCTGGGTGATCTTGCAACTTGTATCATGCCGGAGTTTGATTTTCACTTTAGGGTTTCATTGATCGCTTACTCGGCAACTTGTATGAAGCAGGATTTCTACTTTCCCCTTAGCGCTTCTGTGATCGTGTACTCTTGAGTGTAGCTCGGGCTGAGAATGACGCAGCCATGGGAAAGTTGACAGTTAAGCCTATCTAGTGACAGCCCATCATAGGCTAGCTGGGTGATCTTGCAACTTGTACCATGTCGGAGTTTGATTTTCCCCATAGGGTTTCATTGATCGTGTACTCTTGAGTGTAGCTCGGGCTGAGAAGGTCGCAGCCATGGGAAAGTTGACAGTTAAGCCTATCTAGTGACAACCCATCATAGGCTAGCTGGGTGATCTTGCAACTTGTATCATGCCGGAGTTTGATTTTCACCATAGGGTTTCATTGATCGTGTACTCTTGAGTGTAGCTCGGGCTGAGAAGGTCGCAACCATGGGAAAGTTGACAGTTAAGCCTATCTAGTGACAACCCATCATAGGCTAGCTGGGTGATCTTGCAACTTGTATCATGCCGGAGTTTGATTTTCACCATAGGGTTTCATTGATCGCTTACTCGGCAACTTGTATGAAGCAGGATTTCTTCTTTCCCCTTAGCGCTTCATTGATCGTGTACTCTTGAGTGTAGCTCGGGCTGAGAATGACGCAGCCATGGGAAAGTTGACAGTTAAGCCTATCTAGTGACAGCCCATCATAGGCTAGCTGGGTGATCTTGCAACTTGTACCATGTCGGAGTGTGATTTTCCCCATAGGGTTTCATTGATCGTGTACTCTTGAGTGTAGCTCGGGCTGAGAAGGTCGCAGCCATGGGAAAGTTTACAGTTAAGCCTATCTAGTGACAACCCATCATAGACTAGCTGGGTGATCTTGCAACTTGTATCATGCCGGAGTTTGATTTTCACCATAGGGTTTCATTGATCGCTTACTCGGCAACTTGTATGAAGCAGGATTTCTACTTTCCCCTTAGCGCTTCATTGATCGTGTACTCTTGAGTGTAGCTCGGGCTGAGAATGACGCAGCCATGGGAAAGTTGACAGTTAAGCCTATCTAGTGACAGCCCATCATAGGCTAGCTGGGTGATCTTGCAACTTGTACAATGTCGGAGTTTGATTTTCCCCATAGGGTTTCATTAATCGTGTACTCTTGAGTGTAGCTCAGGCTGAGAAGGTCGCAGCCATGGGAAAGTTGACAGTTTAGCCTATCTAGTGACAACCCATCATAGGCTAGCTGGGTGATCTTGCAACTTGTATCATGCCGGAGTTTGATTTTCACCATAGGGTTTCATTGATCGCTTACTCGGCAACTTGTATGAAGCAGGATTTCTACTTTCCCCTTAGCGCTTCATTGATCGTGTACTCTTGAGTGTAGCTCGGGCTGAGAATGACGCAGCCATGGGAAAGTTGACAGTTAAGCCTATCTAGTGACAGCCCATCATAGGCTAGCTGGGTGATCTTGCAACTTGTACAATGTCGGAGTTTGATTTTCCCCATAGGGTTTCATTGATCGTGTACTCTTGAGTGTAGCTCAGGCTGAGAAGGTCGCAGCCATGGGAAAGTTGACAGTTTAGCCTATCTAGTGACAACCCATCATAGGCTAGCTGGGTGATCTTTCAACTTGTACCATGTCGGAGTTTGATTTTCCCCATAGGGTTTCATTGATCGTGTACTCTTGAGTGTAGCTCGGGCTGAGAAGGTCGCAACCATGAGAAAGTTGACAGTTAAGCCTATCTAGTGACAACCCATCATAGGCTAGCTGGGTGATCTTGCAACTTGTATCATGCCGGAGTTTGATTTTCACCATAGGGTTTCATTGATCGCTTACTCGGCAACTTGTATGAAGCAGGATTTCTACTTTCCCCTTAGCGCTTCATTGATCGTGTACTCTTGAGTGTAGCTCGGGCTGAGAATGACGCAGCCATGGGAAAGTTGACAGTTAAGCCTATCTAGTGACAGCCCATCATAGGCTAGCTGGGTGATCTTGCAACTTGTACCATGTCGGAGTTTGATTTTCCCCATAGGGTTTCATTGATCGTGTACTCTTGAGTGTAGCTCAGGCTGAGAAGGTCGCAGCCATGGGAAAGTTGACAGTTTAGCCTATCTAGTGTCAACCCATCATAGGCTAGCTGGGTGATCTTGCAACTTGTATCATGCCGGAGTTTGATTTTCACCATAGGGTTTCATTGATCGCTTACTCGGCAACTTGTATGAAGCAGGATTTCTACTTTCCCCTTAGCGCTTCATTGATCGTGTACTCTTGAGTGTAGCTCGGGCTGAGAATGACGCAGCCATGGGAAAGTTGACAGTTAAGCCTATCTAGTGACAGCCCATCATAGGCTAGCTGGGTGATCTTGCAACTTGTACAATGTCGGAGTTTGATTTTCCCCATAGGGTTTCATTGATCGTGTACTCTTGAGTGTAGCTCAGGCTGAGAAGGTCGCAGCCATGGGAAAGTTGACAGTTTAGCCTATCTAGTGACAACCCATCATAGGCTAGCTGGGTGATCTTTCAACTTGTACCATGTCGGAGTTTGATTTTCCCCATAGGGTTTCATTGATCGTGTACTCTTGAGTGTAGCTCGGGCTGAGAAGGTCGCAACCATGAGAAAGTTGACAGTTAAGCCTATCTAGTGACAACCCATCATAGGCTAGCTGGGTGATCTTGCAACTTGTATCATGCCGGAGTTTGATTTTCACCATAGGGTTTCATTGATCGCTTACTCGGCAACTTGTATGAAGCAGGATTTCTACTTTCCCCTTAGCGCTTCATTGATCGTGTACTCTTGAGTGTAGCTCGGGCTGAGAATGACGCAGCCATGGGAAAGTTGACAGTTAAGCCTATCTAGTGACAGCCCATCATAGGCTAGCTGGGTGATCTTGCAACTTGTACCATGTCGGAGTTTGATTTTCCCCATAGGGTTTCATTGATCGTGTACTCTTGAGTGTAGCTCAGGCTGAGAAGGTCGCAGCCATGGGAAAGTTGACAGTTTAGCCTATCTAGTGACAACCCATCATAGGCTAGCTGGGTGATCTTGCAACTTGTACCATGTCGGATTTTGATTTTCCCCATAGGGTTTCATTGATCGTGTACTCTTGAGTGTAGCTCGGGCTGAGAAGGTCGCAGCCATGGGAAAGTTGACAGTTAAGCCTATCTAGTGACAACCCATCATAGGCTAGCTGGGTGATCTTGCAACTTGTATCATGCCGGAGTTTGATTTTCAGCATAGGGTTTCATTGATCGCTTCTCGGCAACTTGTATGAAGCAGGATTTCTACTTTCCCCTTAGCGCTTCATTGATCGTGTACTCTTGAGTGTAGCTCGGGCTGAGAAGGTCGCAGCCATGGGAAAGTTGACAGTTAAGCCTATCTAGTGACAACCCATCATAGGCTAGCTGGGTGATCTTGCAACTTGTACAATGTCGGAGTTTGATTTTCCCCATAGGGTTTCATTGATCGTGTACTCTTGAGTGTAGCTCAGGCTGAGAAGGTCGCAGCCATGGAAAAGTTGACAGTTTAGCCTATCTAGTGACAACCCATCATAGGCTAGCTGGGTGATCTTTCAACTTGTACCATGTCGGAGTTTGATTTTCCCCATAGGGTTTCATTGATCGTGTACTCTTGACTGTAGCTCGGGCTGAGAAGGTCGCAACCATGGGAAAGTTGACAGTTAAGCCTATCTAGTGACAACCCATCATAGGCTAGCTGGGTGATCTTGCAACTTGTATCATGCCGGAGTTTGAATTTCACCATAGGGTTTCATTGATCGCTTACTCGGCAACTTGTATGAAGCAGGATTTCTACTTTCCCCTTTTCGCTTCAGTGATCGTGTACTCTTGAGTGTAGCTCGGGCTGAGAATGACGCAGCCATGGGAAAGTTGACAGTTAAGCCTATCTAGTGACAGCCCATCATAGGCTAGCTGGGTGATCTTGCAACTTGTACCATGTCGGAGTTTGATTTTCCCCATAGGGTTTCATTGATCGTGTACTCTTGAGTGTAGCTCAGGCTGAGAAGGTCGCAGCCATGGGAAAGTTGACAGTTTAGCCTATCTAGTGACAACCCATCATAGGCTAGCTGGGTGATCTTTCAACTTGTACCATGTCGGAGTTTGATTTTCCCCATAGGGTTTCATTGATCGTGTACTCTTGAGTGTAGCTCGGGCTGAGAAGGTCGCAACCATGGGAAAGTTGACAGTTAAGCCTATCTAGTGACAACCCATCATAGGCTAGCTGGGTGATCTTGCAACTTGTATCATGCCGGAGTTTGATTTTCACCATAGGGTTTCATTGATCGTGTACTCTTGAGTGTAGCTCGGGCTGAGAAGGTCGCAACCATGGGAAAGTTGACAGTTAAGCCTATCTAGTGACAACCCATCATAGGCTAGCTGGGTGATCTTTCAACTTGTACCATGTCGGAGTTTGATTTTCCCCATAGGGTTTCATTGATCGTGTACTCTTGAGTGTAGCTCGGGCTGAGAAGGTCGCAACCATGGGAAAGTTGACAGTTAAGCCTATCTAGTGACAACCCATCATAGGCTAGCTGGGTGATCTTGCAACTTGTATCATGCCGGAGTTTGATTTTCACCATAGGGTTTCATTGATCGCTTACTCGGCAACTTGTATGAAGCAGGATTTCTTCTTTCCCCTTAGCGCTTCATTGATCGTGTACTCTTGAGTGTAGCTCGGGCTGAGAATGACGCAGCCATGGGAAAGTTGACAGTTAAGCCTATCTAGTGACAGCCCATCATAGGCTAGCTGGGTGATCTTGCAACTTGTACCATGTCGGAGTTTGATTTTCCCCATAGGGTTTCATTGATCGTGTACTCTTGAATGTAGCTCAGGCTGAGAAGGTCGCAGCCATGGGAAAGTTGACAGTTTAGCCTATCTAGTGACAACCCATCATAGGCTAGCTGGGTGATCTTTCAACTTGTACCATGTCGGAGTTTGATTTTCCCCATAGGGTTTCATTGATCGTGTACTCTTGACTGTAGCTCGGGCTGAGAAGGTCGCAACCATGGGAAAGTTGACAGTTAAGCCTATCTAGTGACAACCCATCATAGGCTAGCTGGGTGATCTTGCAACTTGTATCATGCCGGAGTTTGATTTTCACTTTAGGGTTTCATTGATCGCTTACTCGGCAACTTGTATGAAGCAGGATTTCTACTTTCCCCTTAGCGCTTCAGTGATCGTGTACTCTTGAGTGTAGCTCGGGCTGAGAATGACGCAGCCATGGGAAAGTTGACAGTTAAGCCTATCTAGTGACAGCCCATCATAGGCTAGCTGGGTGATCTTGCAACTTGTACCATGTCGGAGTTTGATTTTCCCCATAGGGTTTCATTGATCGTGTACTCTTGAGTGTAGCTCGGGCTGAGAAGGTCGCAGCCATGGGAAAGTTGACAGTTAAGCCTATCTAGTGACAACCCATCATAGGCTAGCTGGGTGATCTTGCAACTTGTATCATGCCGGAGTTTGATTTTCACCATAGGGTTTCATTGATCGTGTACTCTTGAGTGTAGCTCGGGCTGAGAAGGTCGCAACCATGGGAAAGTTGACAGTTAAGCCTATCTAGTGACAACCCATCATAGGCTAGCTGGGTGATCTTGCAACTTGTATCATGCCGGAGTTTGATTTTCACCATAGGGTTTCATTGATCGCTTACTCGGCAACTTGTATGAAGCAGGATTTCTTCTTTCCCCTTAGCGCTTCATTGATCGTGTACTCTTGAGTGTAGCTCGGGCTGAGAATGACGCAGCCATGGGAAAGTTGACAGTTAAGCCTATCTAGTGACAGCCCATCATAGGCTAGCTGGGTGATCTTGCAACTTGTACCATGTCGGAGTGTGATTTTCCCCATAGGGTTTCATTGATCGTGTACTCTTGAGTGTAGCTCGGGCTGAGAAGGTCGCAGCCATGGGAAAGTTTACAGTTAAGCCTATCTAGTGACAACCCATCATAGACTAGCTGGGTGATCTTGCAACTTGTATCATGCCGGAGTTTGATTTTCACCATAGGGTTTCATTGATCGCTTACTCGGCAACTTGTATGAAGCAGGATTTCTACTTTCCCCTTAGCGCTTCATTGATCGTGTACTCTTGAGTGTAGCTCGGGCTGAGAATGACGCAGCCATGGGAAAGTTGACAGTTAAGCCTATCTAGTGACAGCCCATCATAGGCTAGCTGGGTGATCTTGCAACTTGTATCATGCCGGAGTTTGATTTTCACCATAGGGTTTCATTGATCGCTTCTCGGCAACTTGTATGAAGCAGGATTTCTACTTTCCCCTTAGCGCTTCATTGATCGTGTACTCTTGAGTGTAGCTCGGGCTGAGAAGGTCGCAGCCATGGGAAAGTTGACAGTTAAGCCTATCTAGTGACAACCCATCATAGGCTAGCTGGGTGATCTTGCAACTTGTACAATGTCGGAGTTTGATTTTCCCCATAGGGTTTCATTGATCGTGTACTCTTGAGTGTAGCTCAGGCTGAGAAGGTCGCAGCCATGGGAAAGTTGACAGTTTAGCCTATCTAGTGACAACCCATCATAGGCTAGCTGGGTGATCTTTCAACTTGTACCATGTCGGAGTTTGATTTTCCCCATAGGGTTTCATTGATCGTGTACTCTTGACTGTAGCTCGGGCTGAGAAGGTCGCAACCATGGGAAAGTTGACAGTTAAGCCTATCTAGTGACAACCCATCATAGGCTAGCTGGGTGATCTTGCAACTTGTATCATGCCGGAGTTTGATTTTCACCATAGGGTTTCATTGATCGCTTACTCGGCAACTTGTATGAAGCAGGATTTCTACTTTCCCCTTAGCGCTTCAGTGATCGTGTACTCTTGAGTGTAGCTCGGGCTGAGAATGACGCAGCCATGGGAAAGTTGACAGTTAAGCCTATCTAGTGACAGCCCATCATAGGCTAGCTGGGTGATCTTGCAACTTGTACCATGTCTGAGTTTGATTTTCCCCATAGGGTTTCATTGATCGTGTACTCTTGAGTGTAGCTCGGGCTGAGAAGGTCGCAGCCATGGGAAAGTTGACAGTTAAGCCTATCTAGTGACAACCCATCATAGGCTAGCTGGGTGATCTTGCAACTTGTATCATGCCGGAGTTTGATTTTCACCATAGGGTTTCATTGATCGCTTACTCGGCAACTTGTATGAAGCAGGATTTCTTCTTTCCCCTTAGCGCTTCATTGATCGTGTACTCTTGAGTGTAGCTCGGGCTGAGAATGACGCAGCCATGGGAAAGTTGACAGTTAAGCCTATCTAGTGACAGCCCATCATAGGCTAGCTGGGTGATCTTGCAACTTGTACCATGTCGGAGTTTGATTTTCCCCATAGGGTTTCATTGATCGTGTACTCTTGAGTGTAGCTCAGGCTGAGAAGGTCGCAGCCATGGGAAAGTTGACAGTTTAGCCTATCTAGTGTCAACCCATCATAGGCTAGCTGGGTGATCTTGCAACTTGTATCATGCCGGAGTTTGATTTTCACCATAGGGTTTCATTGATCGCTTACTCGGCAACTTGTATGAAGCAGGATTTCTACTTTCCCCTTAGCGCTTCATTGATCGTGTACTCTTGAGTGTAGCTCGGGCTGAGAATGACGCAGCCATGGGAAAGTTGACAGTTAAGCCTATCTAGTGACAGCCCATCATAGGCTAGCTGGGTGATCTTGCAACTTGTACAATGTCGGAGTTTGATTTTCCCCATAGGGTTTCATTGATCGTGTACTCTTGAGTGTAGCTCAGGCTGAGAAGGTCGCAGCCATGGGAAAGTTGACAGTTTAGCCTATCTAGTGACAACCCATCATAGGCTAGCTGGGTGATCTTTCAACTTGTACCATGTCGGAGTTTGATTTTCCCCATAGGGTTTCATTGATCGTGTACTCTTGAGTGTAGCTCGGGCTGAGAAGGTCGCAACCATGAGAAAGTTGACAGTTAAGCCTATCTAGTGACAACCCATCATAGGCTAGCTGGGTGATCTTGCAACTTGTATCATGCCGGAGTTTGATTTTCACCATAGGGTTTCATTGATCGCTTACTCGGCAACTTGTATGAAGCAGGATTTCTACTTTCCCCTTAGCGCTTCATTGATCGTGTACTCTTGAGTGTAGCTCGGGCTGAGAATGACGCAGCCATGGGAAAGTTGACAGTTAAGCCTATCTAGTGACAGCCCATCATAGGCTAGCTGGGTGATCTTGCAACTTGTACCATGTCGGAGTTTGATTTTCCCCATAGGGTTTCATTGATCGTGTACTCTTGAGTGTAGCTCAGGCTGAGAAGGTCGCAGCCATGGGAAAGTTGACAGTTTAGCCTATCTAGTGACAACCCATCATAGGCTAGCTGGGTGATCTTGCAACTTGTACCATGTCGGATTTTGATTTTCCCCATAGGGTTTCATTGATCGTGTACTCTTGAGTGTAGCTCGGGCTGAGAAGGTCGCAGCCATGGGAAAGTTGACAGTTAAGCCTATCTAGTGACAACCCATCATAGGCTAGCTGGGTGATCTTGCAACTTGTATCATGCCGGAGTTTGATTTTCAGCATAGGGTTTCATTGATCGCTTCTCGGCAACTTGTATGAAGCAGGATTTCTACTTTCCCCTTAGCGCTTCAGTGATCGTGTACTCTTGAGTGTAGCTCGGGCTGAGAATGACGCAGCCATGGGAAAGTTGACAGTTAAGCCTATCTAGTGACAGCCCATCATAGGCTAGCTGGGTGATCTTGCAACTTGTACCATGTCGGAGTTTGATTTTCCCCATAGGGTTTCATTGATCGTGTACTCTTGAGTGTAGCTCAGGCTGAGAAGGTCGCAGCCATGGGAAAGTTGACAGTTTAGCCTATCTAGTGACAACCCATCATAGGCTAGCTGGGTGATCTTTCAACTTGTACCATGTCGGAGTTTGATTTTCCCCATAGGGTTTCATTGATCGTGTACTCTTGAGTGTAGCTCGGGCTGAGAAGGTCGCAGCCATGGGAAAGTTGACAGTTAAGCCTATCTAGTGACAACCCATCATAGGCTAGCTGGGTGATCTTGCAACTTGTATCATGCCGGAGTTTGATTTTCACCATAGGGTTTCATTGATCGCTTACTCGGCAACTTGTATGAAGCAGGATTTCTTCTTTCCCCTTAGCGCTTCATTGATCGTGTACTCTTGAGTGTAGCTCGGGCTGAGAATGACGCAGCCATGGGAAAGTTGACAGTTAAGCCTATCTAGTGACAGCCCATCATAGGCTAGCTGGGTGATCTTGCAACTTGTACCATGTCGGAGTTTGATTTTCCCCATAGGGTTTCATTGATCGTGTACTCTTGAGTGTAGCTCAGGCTGAGAAGGTCGCAGCCATGGGAAAGTTGACAGTTTAGCCTATCTAGTGACAACCCATCATAGGCTAGCTGGGTGATCTTTCAACTTGTACCATGTCGGAGTTTGATTTTCCCCATAGGGTTTCATTGATCGTGTACTCTTGACTGTAGCTCGGGCTGAGAAGGTCGCAGCCATGGGAAAGTTGACAGTTAAGCCTATCTAGTGACAGCCCATCATAGGCTAGCTGGGTGATCTTGCAACTTGTACCATGTCGGAGTTTGATTTTCCCCATAGGGTTTCATTGATCGTGTACTCTTGAGTGTAGCTCGGGCTGAGAAGGTCGCAGCCATGGGAAAGTTGACAGTTAAGCCTATCTAGTGACAACCCATCATAGGCTAGCTGGGTGATCTTGCAACTTGTATCATGCCGGAGTTTGATTTTCACCATAGGGTTTCATTGATCGCTTACTCGGCAACTTGTATGAAGCAGGATTTCTTCTTTCCCCTTAGCGCTTCATTGATCGTGTACTCTTGAGTGTAGCTCGGGCTGAGAATGACGCAGCCATGGGAAAGTTGACAGTTAAGCTTATCTAGTGACAGCCCATCATAGGTTAGCTGGGTGATCTTGCAACTTGTACCATGTCGGAGTTTGATTTTCCCCATAGGGTTTCATTGATCGTGTACTCTTGAGTGTAGCTCAGGCTGAGAAGGTCGCAGCCATGGGAAAGTTGACAGTTTAGCCTATCTAGTGTCAACCCATCATAGTCTAGCTGGGTGATCTTGCAACTTGTATCATGCCGGAGTTTGATTTTCACCATAGGGTTTCATTGATCGCTTACTCGGCAACTTGTATGAAGCAGGATTTCTACTTTCCCCTTAGCGCTTCATTTATCGTGTACTCTTGAGTGTAGCTCGGGCTGAGAATGACGCAGCCATGGGAAAGTTGACAGTTAAGCCTATCTAGTGACAGCGCATCATAGGCTAGCTGGGTGATCTTGCAACTTGTACCATGTCGGAGTGTGATTTTCCCCATAGGGTTTCATTGATCGTGTACTCTTGAGTGTAGCTCGGGCTGAGAAGGTCGCAGCCATGGGAAAGTTTACAGTTAAGCCTATCTAGTGACAACCCATCATAGACTAGCTGGGTGATCTTGCAACTTGTATCATGCCGGAGTTTGATTTTCACCATAGGGTTTCATTGATCGCTTACTCGGCAACTTGTATGAAGCAGGATTTCTACTTTCCCCTTAGCGCTTCATTGATCGTGTACTCTTGAGTGTAGCTCGGGCTGAGAATGACGCAGCCATGGGAAAGTTGACAGTTAAGCCTATCTAGTGACAGCCCATCATAGGCTAGCTGGGTGATCTTGCAACTTGTACAATGTCGGAGTTTGATTTTCCCCATAGGGTTTCATTAATCGTGTACTCTTGAGTGTAGCTCAGGCTGAGAAGGTCGCAGCCATGGGAAAGTTGACAGTTTAGCCTATCTAGTGACAACCCATCATAGGCTAGCTGGGTGATCTTGCAACTTGTATCATGCCGAAGTTTGATTTTCACCATAGGGTTTCATTGATCGCTTACTCGGCAACTTGTATGAAGCAGGATTTCTACTTTCCCCTTAGCGCTTCATTGATCGTGTACTCTTGAGTGTAGCTCGGGCTGAGAAGGTCGCAGCCATGGGAAAGTTGACAGTTAAGCCTATCTAGTGACAACCCATCATAGGCTAGCTGGGTGATCTTGCAACTTGTATCATGCCGGAGTTTGATTTTCACCATAGGGTTTCATTGATCGTGTACTCTTGAGTGTAGCTCGGGCTGAGAAGGTCGCAACCATGGGAAAGTTGACAGTTAAGCCTATCTAGTGACAACCCATCATAGGCTAGCTGGGTGATCTTGCAACTTGTATCATGCCGGAGTTTGATTTTCACCATAGGGTTTCATTGATCGCTTACTCGGCAACTTGTATGAAGCAGGATTTCTACTTTCCCCTTAGCGCTTCATTGATCGTGTACTCTTGAGTGTAGCTCGGGCTGAGAATGACGCAGCCATGGGAAAGTTGACAGTTAAGCCTATCTAGTGACAGCCCATCATAGGCTAGCTGGGTGATCTTGCAACTTGTACCATGTCGGAGTTAGATTTTCCCCATAGGGTTTCATTGATCGTGTACTCTTGAGTGTAGCTCAGGCTGAGAAGGTCGCAGCCATGGGAAAGTTGACAGTTTAGCCTATCTAGTGACAACCCATCATAGGCTAGCTGGGTGATCTTGCAACTTGTGCCATGTCGGATTTTGATTTTCCCCATAGGGTTTCATTGATCGTGTACTCTTGAGTGTAGCTCGGGCTGAGAAGGTCGCAGCCATGGGAAAGTTGACAGTTAAGCCTATCTAGTGACAACCCATCATAGGCTAGCTGGGTGATCTTGCAACTTGTATCATGCCGGAGTTTGATTTTCACCATAGGGTTTCATTGATCGCTTCTCGGCAACTTGTATGAAGCAGGATTTCTACTTTCCCCTTAGCGCTTCATTGATCGTGTACTCTTGAGTGTAGCTCGGGCTGAGAAGGTCGCAGCCATGGGAAAGTTGACAGTTAAGCCTATCTAGTGACAACCCATCATAGGCTAGCTGGGTGATCTTGCAACTTGTACAATGTCGCAGTTTGATTTTCCCCATAGGGTTTCATTGATCGTGTACTCTTGAGTGTAGCTCAGGCTGAGAAGGTCGCAGCCATGGGAAAGTTGACAGTTTAGCCTATCTAGTGACAACCCATCATAGGCTAGCTGGGTGATCTTTCAACTTGTACCATGTCGGAGTTTGATTTTCCCCATAGGGTTTCATTGATCGTGTACTCTTGACTGTAGCTCGGGCTGAGAAGGTCGCAACCATGGGAAAGTTGACAGTTAAGCCTATCTAGTGACAACCCATCATAGGCTAGCTGGGTGATCTTGCAACTTGTATCATGCCGGAGTTTGATTTTCACCATAGGGTTTCATTGATCGCTTACTCGGCAACTTGTATGAAGCAGGATTTCTACTTTCCCCTTAGCGCTTCAGTGATCGTGTACTCTTGAGTGTAGCTCGGGCTGAGAATGACGCAGCCATGGGAAAGTTGACAGTTAAGCCTATCTAGTGACAGCCCATCATAGGCTAGCTGGGTGATCTTGCAACTTGTACCATGTCTGAGTTTGATTTTCCCCATAGGGTTTCATTGATCGTGTACTCTTGAGTGTAGCTCGGGCTGAGAAGGTCGCAGCCATGGGAAAGTTGACAGTTAAGCCTATCTAGTGACAACCCATCATAGGCTTGCTGGGTGATCTTGCAACTTGTATCATGCCGGAGTTTGATTTTCACCATAGGGTTTCATTGATCGCTTACTCGGCAACTTGTATGAAGCAGGATTTCTTCTTTCCCCTTAGCGCTTCATTGATCGTGTACTCTTGAGTGTAGCTCGGGCTGAGAATGACGCAGCCATGGGAAAGTTGACAGTTAAGCCTATCTAGTGACAGCCCATCATAGGCTAGCTGGGTGATCTTGCAACTTGTACCATGTCGGAGTTTGATTTTCCCCATAGGGTTTCATTGATCGTGTACTCTTGAGTGTAGCTCAGGCTGAGAAGGTCGCAGCCATGGGAAAGTTGACAGTTTAGCCTATCTAGTGTCAACCCATCATAGGCTAGCTGGGTGATCTTGCAACTTGTATCATGCCGGAGTTTGATTTTCACCATAGGGTTTCATTGATCGCTTACTCGGCAACTTGTATGAAGCAGGATTTCTACTTTCCCCTTAGCGCTTCATTGATCGTGTACTCTTGAGTGTAGCTCGGGCTGAGAATGACGCAGCCATGGGAAAGTTGACAGTTAAGCCTATCTAGTGACAGCCCATCATAGGCTAGCTGGGTGATCTTGCAACTTGTACAATGTCGGAGTTTGATTTTCCCCATAGGGTTTCATTGATCGTGTACTCTTGAGTGTAGCTCAGGCTGAGAAGGTCGCAGCCATGGGAAAGTTGACAGTTTAGCCTATCTAGTGACAACCCATCATAGGCTAGCTGGGTGATCTTTCAACTTGTACCATGTCGGAGTTTGATTTTCCCCATAGGGTTTCATTGATCGTGTACTCTTGAGTGTAGCTCGGGCTGAGAAGGTCGCAACCATGGGAAAGTTGACAGTTAAGCCTATCTAGTGACAACCCATCATAGGCTAGCTGGGTGATCTTGCAACTTGTATCATGCCGGAGTTTGATTTTCACCATAGGGTTTCATTGATCGCTTACTCGGCAACTTGTATGAAGCAGGATTTCTTCTTTCCCCTTAGCGCTTCATTGATCGTGTACTCTTGAGTGTAGCTCGGGCTGAGAATGACGCAGCCATGGGAAAGTTGACAGTTAAGCCTATCTAGTGACAGCCCATCATAGGCTAGCTGGGTGATCTTGCAACTTGTACCATGTCGGAGTTTGATTTTCCCCATAGGGTTTCATTGATCGTGTACTCTTGAGTGTAGCTCAGGCTGAGAAGGTCGCAGCCATGGGAAAGTTGACAGTTTAGCCTATCTAGTGACAACCCATCATAGGCTAGCTGGGTGATCTTGCAACTTGTACCATGTCGGATTTTGATTTTCCCCATAGGGTTTCATTGATCGTGTACTCTTGAGTGTAGCTCGGGCTGAGAAGGTCGCAGCCATGGGAAAGTTGACAGTTAAGCCTATCTAGTGACAACCCATCATAGGCTAGCTGGGTGATCTTGCAACTTGTACAATGTCGGAGTTTGATTTTCCCCATAGGGTTTCATTGATCGTGTACTCTTGAGTGTAGCTCAGGCTGAGAAGGTCGCAGCCATGGGAAAGTTGACAGTTTAGCCTATCTAGTGACAACCCATCATAGGCTAGCTGGGTGATCTTTCAACTTGTACCATGTCGGAGTTTGATTTTCCCCATAGGGTTTCATTGATCGTGTACTCTTGACTGTAGCTCGGGCTGAGAAGGTCGCAACCATGGGAAAGTTGACAGTTAAGCCTATCTAGTGACAACCCATCATAGGCTAGCTGGGTGATCTTGCAACTTGTATCATGCCGGAGTTTGATTTTCACCATAGGGTTTCATTGATCGCTTACTCGGCAACTTGTATGAAGCAGGATTTCTACTTTCCCCTTAGCGCTTCAGTGATCGTGTACTCTTGAGTGTAGCTCGGGCTGAGAATGACGCAGCCATGGGAAAGTTGACAGTTAAGCCTATCTAGTGACAGCCCATCATAGGCTAGCTGGGTGATCTTGCAACTTGTACCATGTCGGAGTTTGATTTTCCCCATAGGGTTTCATTGATCGTGTACTCTTGAGTGTAGCTCAGGCTGAGAAGGTCGCAGCCATGGGAAAGTTGACAGTTTAGCCTATCTAGTGACAACCCATCATAGGCTAGCTGGGTGATCTTTCAACTTGTACCATGTCGGAGTTTGATTTTCCCCATAGGGTTTCATTGATCGTGTACTCTTGAGTGTAGCTCGGGCTGAGAAGGTCGCAACCATGGGAAAGTTGACAGTTAAGCCTATCTAGTGACAACCCATCATAGGCTAGCTGGGTGATCTTGCAACTTGTATCATGCCGGAGTTTGATTTTCACCATAGGGTTTCATTGATCGCTTACTCGGCAACTTGTATGAAGCAGGATTTCTTCTTTCCCCTTAGCGCTTCATTGATCGTGTACTCTTGAGTGTAGCTCGGGCTGAGAATGACGCAGCCATGGGAAAGTTGACAGTTAAGCCTATCTAGTGACAGCCCATCATAGGCTAGCTGGGTGATCTTGCAACTTGTACCATGTCGGAGTTTGATTTTCCCCATAGGGTTTCATTGATCGTGTACTCTTGAGTGTAGCTCAGGCTGAGAAGGTCGCAGCCATGGGAAAGTTGACAGTTTAGCCTATCTAGTGACAACCCATCATAGGCTAGCTGGGTGATCTTTCAACTTGTACCATGTCGGAGTTTGATTTTCCCCATAGGGTTTCATTGATCGTGTACTCTTGACTGTAGCTCGGGCTGAGAAGGTCGCAACCATGGGAAAGTTGACAGTTAAGCCTATCTAGTGACAACCCATCATAGGCTAGCTGGGTGATCTTGCAACTTGTATCATGCCGGAGTTTGATTTTCACCATAGGGTTTCATTGATCGCTTACTCGGCAACTTGTATGAAGCAGGATTTCTACTTTCCCCTTAGCGCTTCATTGATCGTGTACTCTTGAGTGTAGCTCGGGCTGAGAATGACGCAGCCATGGGAAAGTTGACAGTTAAGCCTATCTAGTGACAGCCCATCATAGGCTAGCTGGGTGATCTTGCAACTTGTACAATGTCGGAGTTTGATTTTCCCCATAGGGTTTCATTGATCGTGTACTCTTGAGTGTAGCTCAGGCTGAGAAGGTCGCAGCCATGGGAAAGTTGACAGTTTAGCCTATCTAGTGACAACCCATCATAGTCTAGCTGGGTGATCTTTCAACTTGTACCATGTCGGAGTTTGATTTTCCCCATAGGGTTTCATTGATCGTGTACTCTTGAGTGTAGCTCGGGCTGAGAAGGTCGCAACCATGGGAAAGTTGACAGTTAAGCCTATCTAGTGACAACCCATCATAGGCTAGCTGGGTGATCTTGCCACTTGTATCATGCCGGAGTTTGATTTTCACCATAGGGTTTCATTGATCGCTTACTCGGCAACTTGTATGAAGCAGGATTTCTACTTTCCCCTTAGCGCTTCATTGATCGTGTACTCTTGAGTGTAGCTCGGGCTGAGAATGACGCAGCCATGGGAAAGTTGACAGTTAAGCCTATCTAGTGACAGCCCATCATAGGCTAGCTGGGTGATCTTGCAACTTGTACCATGTCGGAGTTTGATTTTCCCCATAGGGTTTCATTGATCGTGTACTCTTGAGTGTAGCTCAGGCTGAGAAGGTCGCAGCCATGGGAAAGTTGACAGTTTAGCCTATCTAGTGACAACCCATCATAGGCTAGCTGGGTGATCTTGCAACTTGTACCATGTCGGATTTTGATTTTCCCCATAGGGTTTCATTGATCGTGTACTCTTGAGTGTAGCTCGGGCTGAGAAGGTCGCAGCCATGGGAAAGTTGACAGTTAAGCCTATCTAGTGACAACCCATCATAGGCTAGCTGGGTGATCTTGCAACTTGTATCATGCCGGAGTTTGATTTTCAGCATAGGGTTTCATTGATCGCTTCTCGGCAACTTGTATGAAGCAGGATTTCTACTTTCCCCTTAGCGCTTCATTGATCGTGTACTCTTGAGTGTAGCTCGGGCTGAGAAGGTCGCAGCCATGGGAAAGTTGACAGTTAAGCCTATCTAGTGACAACCCATCATAGGCTAGCTGGGTGATCTTGCAACTTGTACAATGTCGGAGTTTGATTTTCCCCATAGGGTTTCATTGATCGTGTACTCTTGAGTGTAGCTCAGGCTGAGAAGGTCGCAGCCATGGGAAAGTTGACAGTTTAGCCTATCTAGTGACAACCCATCATAGGCTAGCTGGGTGATCTTGCAACTTGTATCATGCCGAAGTTTGATTTTCACCATAGGGTTTCATTGATCGCTTACTCGGCAACTTGTATGAAGCAGGATTTCTACTTTCCCCTTAGCGCTTCATTGATCGTGTACTCTTGAGTGTAGCTCGGGCTGAGAAGGTCGCAGCCATGGGAAAGTTGACAGTTAAGCCTATCTAGTGACAACCCATCATAGGCTAGCTGGGTGATCTTGCAACTTGTATCATGCCGGAGTTTGATTTTCACCATAGGGTTTCATTGATCGTGTACTCTTGAGTGTAGCTCGGGCTGAGAAGGTCGCAACCATGGGAAAGTTGACAGTTAAGCCTATCTAGTGACAACCCATCATAGGCTAGCTGGGTGATCTTGCAACTTGTATCATGCCGGAGTTTGATTTTCACCATAGGGTTTCATTGATCGCTTACTCGGCAACTTGTATGAAGCAGGATTTCTACTTTCCCCTTAGCGCTTCATTGATCGTGTACTCTTGAGTGTAGCTCGGGCTGAGAATGACGCAGCCATGGGAAAGTTGACAGTTAAGCCTATCTAGTGACAGCCCATCATAGGCTAGCTGGGTGATCTTGCAACTTGTACCATGTCGGAGTTAGATTTTCCCCATAGGGTTTCATTGATCGTGTACTCTTGAGTGTAGCTCAGGCTGAGAAGGTCGCAGCCATGGGAAAGTTGACAGTTTAGCCTATCTAGTGACAACCCATCATAGGCTAGCTGGGTGATCTTGCAACTTGTGCCATGTCGGATTTTGATTTTCCCCATAGGGTTTCATTGATCGTGTACTCTTGAGTGTAGCTCGGGCTGAGAAGGTCGCAGCCATGGGAAAGTTGACAGTTAAGCCTATCTAGTGACAACCCATCATAGGCTAGCTGGGTGATCTTGCAACTTGTATCATGCCGGAGTTTGATTTTCACCATAGGGTTTCATTGATCGCTTCTCGGCAACTTGTATGAAGCAGGATTTCTACTTTCCCCTTAGCGCTTCATTGATCGTGTACTCTTGAGTGTAGCTCGGGCTGAGAAGGTCGCAGCCATGGGAAAGTTGACAGTTAAGCCTATCTAGTGACAACCCATCATAGGCTAGCTGGGTGATCTTGCAACTTGTACAATGTCGCAGTTTGATTTTCCCCATAGGGTTTCATTGATCGTGTACTCTTGAGTGTAGCTCAGGCTGAGAAGGTCGCAGCCATGGGAAAGTTGACAGTTTAGCCTATCTAGTGACAACCCATCATAGGCTAGCTGGGTGATCTTTCAACTTGTACCATGTCGGAGTTTGATTTTCCCCATAGGGTTTCATTGATCGTGTACTCTTGACTGTAGCTCGGGCTGAGAAGGTCGCAACCATGGGAAAGTTGACAGTTAAGCCTATCTAGTGACAACCCATCATAGGCTAGCTGGGTGATCTTGCAACTTGTATCATGCCGGAGTTTGATTTTCACCTTAGGGTTTCATTGATCGCTTACTCGGCAACTTGTATGAAGCAGGATTTCTACTTTCCCCTTAGCGCTTCAGTGATCGTGTACTCTTGAGTGTAGCTCGGGCTGAGAATGACGCAGCCATGGGAAAGTTGACAGTTAAGCCTATCTAGTGACAGCCCATCATAGGCTAGCTGGGTGATCTTGCAACTTGTACCATGTCTGAGTTTGATTTTCCCCATAGGGTTTCATTGATCGTGTACTCTTGAGTGTAGCTCGGGCTGAGAAGGTCGCAGCCATGGGAAAGTTGACAGTTAAGCCTATCTAGTGACAACCCATCATAGGCTTGCTGGGTGATCTTGCAACTTGTATCATGCCGGAGTTTGATTTTCACCATAGGGTTTCATTGATCGCTTACTCGGCAACTTGTATGAAGCAGGATTTCTTCTTTCCCCTTAGCGCTTCATTGATCGTGTACTCTTGAGTGTAGCTCGGGCTGAGAATGACGCAGCCATGGGAAAGTTGACAGTTAAGCCTATCTAGTGACAGCCCATCATAGGCTAGCTGGGTGATCTTGCAACTTGTACCATGTCGGAGTTTGATTTTCCCCATAGGGTTTCATTGATCGTGTACTCTTGAGTGTAGCTCAGGCTGAGAAGGTCGCAGCCATGGGAAAGTTGACAGTTTAGCCTATCTAGTGTCAACCCATCATAGGCTAGCTGGGTGATCTTGCAACTTGTATCATGCCGGAGTTTGATTTTCACCATAGGGTTTCATTGATCGCTTACTCGGCAACTTGTATGAAGCAGGATTTCTACTTTCCCCTTAGCGCTTCATTGATCGTGTACTCTTGAGTGTAGCTCGGGCTGAGAATGACGCAGCCATGGGAAAGTTGACAGTTAAGCCTATCTAGTGACAGCCCATCATAGGCTAGCTGGGTGATCTTGCAACTTGTACAATGTCGGAGTTTGATTTTCCCCATAGGGTTTCATTGATCGTGTACTCTTGAGTGTAGCTCAGGCTGAGAAGGTCGCAGCCATGGGAAAGTTGACAGTTTAGCCTATCTAGTGACAACCCATCATAGGCTAGCTGGGTGATCTTTCAACTTGTACCATGTCGGAGTTTGATTTTCCCCATAGGGTTTCATTGATCGTGTACTCTTGAGTGTAGCTCGGGCTGAGAAGGTCGCAACCATGGGAAAGTTGACAGTTAAGCCTATCTAGTGACAACCCATCATAGGCTAGCTGGGTGATCTTGCAACTTGTATCATGCCGGAGTTTGATTTTCACCATAGGGTTTCATTGATCGCTTACTCGGCAACTTGTATGAAGCAGGATTTCTTCTTTCCCCTTAGCGCTTCATTGATCGTGTACTCTTGAGTGTAGCTCGGGCTGAGAATGACGCAGCCATGGGAAAGTTGACAGTTAAGCCTATCTAGTGACAGCCCATCATAGGCTAGCTGGGTGATCTTGCAACTTGTACCATGTCGGAGTTTGATTTTCCCCATAGGGTTTCATTGATCGTGTACTCTTGAGTGTAGCTCAGGCTGAGAAGGTCGCAGCCATGGGAAAGTTGACAGTTTAGCCTATCTAGTGACAACCCATCATAGGCTAGCTGGGTGATCTTGCAACTTGTACCATGTCGGATTTTGATTTTCCCCATAGGGTTTCATTGATCGTGTACTCTTGAGTGTAGCTCGGGCTGAGAAGGTCGCAGCCATGGGAAAGTTGACAGTTAAGCCTATCTAGTGACAACCCATCATAGGCTAGCTGGGTGATCTTGCAACTTGTACAATGTCGGAGTTTGATTTTCCCCATAGGGTTTCATTGATCGTGTACTCTTGAGTGTAGCTCAGGCTGAGAAGGTCGCAGCCATGGGAAAGTTGACAGTTTAGCCTATCTAGTGACAACCCATCATAGGCTAGCTGGGTGATCTTTCAACTTGTACCATGTCGGAGTTTGATTTTCCCCATAGGGTTTCATTGATCGTGTACTCTTGACTGTAGCTCGGGCTGAGAAGGTCGCAACCATGGGAAAGTTGACAGTTAAGCCTATCTAGTGACAACCCATCATAGGCTAGCTGGGTGATCTTGCAACTTGTATCATGCCGGAGTTTGATTTTCACCATAGGGTTTCATTGATCGCTTACTCGGCAACTTGTATGAAGCAGGATTTCTACTTTCCCCTTAGCGCTTCAGTGATCGTGTACTCTTGAGTGTAGCTCGGGCTGAGAATGACGCAGCCATGGGAAAGTTGACAGTTAAGCCTATCTAGTGACAGCCCATCATAGGCTAGCTGGGTGATCTTGCAACTTGTACCATGTCGGAGTTTGATTTTCCCCATAGGGTTTCATTGATCGTGTACTCTTGAGTGTAGCTCAGGCTGAGAAGGTCGCAGCCATGGGAAAGTTGACAGTTTAGCCTATCTAGTGACAACCCATCATAGGCTAGCTGGGTGATCTTTCAACTTGTACCATGTCGGAGTTTGATTTTCCCCATAGGGTTTCATTGATCGTGTACTCTTGAGTGTAGCTCGGGCTGAGAAGGTCGCAACCATGGGAAAGTTGACAGTTAAGCCTATCTAGTGACAACCCATCATAGGCTAGCTGGGTGATCTTGCAACTTGTATCATGCCGGAGTTTGATTTTCACCATAGGGTTTCATTGATCGCTTACTCGGCAACTTGTATGAAGCAGGATTTCTTCTTTCCCCTTAGCGCTTCATTGATCGTGTACTCTTGAGTGTAGCTCGGGCTGAGAATGACGCAGCCATGGGAAAGTTGACAGTTAAGCCTATCTAGTGACAGCCCATCATAGGCTAGCTGGGTGATCTTGCAACTTGTACCATGTCGGAGTTTGATTTTCCCCATAGGGTTTCATTGATCGTGTACTCTTGAGTGTAGCTCAGGCTGAGAAGGTCGCAGCCATGGGAAAGTTGACAGTTTAGCCTATCTAGTGACAACCCATCATAGGCTAGCTGGGTGATCTTTCAACTTGTACCATGTCGGAGTTTGATTTTCCCCATAGGGTTTCATTGATCGTGTACTCTTGACTGTAGCTCGGGCTGAGAAGGTCGCAGCCATGGGAAAGTTGACAGTTAAGCCTATCTAGTGACAGCCCATCATAGGCTAGCTGGGTGATCTTGCAACTTGTACCATGTCGGAGTTTGATTTTCCCCATAGGGTTTCATTGATCGTGTACTCTTGAGTGTAGCTCGGGCTGAGAAGGTCGCAGCCATGGGAAAGTTGACAGTTAAGCCTATCTAGTGACAACCCATCATAGGCTAGCTGGGTGATCTTGCAACTTGTATCATGCCGGAGTTTGATTTTCACCATAGGGTTTCATTGATCGCTTACTCGGCAACTTGTATGAAGCAGGATTTCTTCTTTCCCCTTAGCGCTTCATTGATCGTGTACTCTTGAGTGTAGCTCGGGCTGAGAATGACGCAGCCATGGGAAAGTTGACAGTTAAGCTTATCTAGTGACAGCCCATCATAGGCTAGCTGGGTGATCTTGCAACTTGTACCATGTCGGAGTTTGATTTTCCCCATAGGGTTTCATTGATCGTGTACTCTTGAGTGTAGCTCAGGCTGAGAAGGTCGCAGCCATGGGAAAGTTGACAGTTTAGCCTATCTAGTGTCAACCCATCATAGTCTAGCTGGGTGATCTTGCAACTTGTATCATGCCGGAGTTTGATTTTCACCATAGGGTTTCATTGATCGCTTACTCGGCAACTTGTATGAAGCAGGATTTCTACTTTCCCCTTAGCGCTTCATTTATCGTGTACTCTTGAGTGTAGCTCGGGCTGAGAATGACGCAGCCATGGGAAAGTTGACAGTTAAGCCTATCTAGTGACAGCGCATCATAGGCTAGCTGGGTGATCTTGCAACTTGTACCATGTCGGAGTGTGATTTTCCCCATAGGGTTTCATTGATCGTGTACTCTTGAGTGTAGCTCGGGCTGAGAAGGTCGCAGCCATGGGAAAGTTTACAGTTAAGCCTATCTAGTGACAACCCATCATAGACTAGCTGGGTGATCTTGCAACTTGTATCATGCCGGAGTTTGATTTTCACCATAGGGTTTCATTGATCGCTTACTCGGCAACTTGTATGAAGCAGGATTTCTACTTTCCCCTTAGCGCTTCATTGATCGTGTACTCTTGAGTGTAGCTCGGGCTGAGAATGACGCAGCCATGGGAAAGTTGACAGTTAAGCCTATCTAGTGACAGCCCATCATAGGCTAGCTGGGTGATCTTGCAACTTGTACAATGTCGGAGTTTGATTTTCCCCATAGGGTTTCATTGATCGTGTACTCTTGACTGTAGCTCGGGCTGAGAAGGTCGCAACCATGGGAAAGTTGACAGTTAAGCCTATCTAGTGACAACCCATCATAGGCTAGCTGGGTGATCTTGCAACTTGTATCATGCCGGAGTTTGATTTTCACCATAGGGTTTCATTGATCGCTTACTCGGCAACTTGTATGAAGCAGGATTTCTACTTTCCCCTTAGCGCTTCAGTGATCGTGTACTCTTGAGTGTAGCTCGGGCTGAGAATGACGCAGCCATGGGAAAGTTGACAGTTAAGCCTAACTAGTGACAGCCCATCATAGGCTAGCTGGGTGATCTTGCAACTTGTACCATGTCGGAGTTTGATTTTCCCCATAGGGTTTCATTGATCGTGTACTCTTGAGTGTAGCTCAGGCTGAGAAGGTCGCAGCCATGGGAAAGTTGACAGTTTAGCCTATCTAGTGACAACCCATCATAGGCTAGCTGGGTGATCTTTCAACTTGTACCATGTCGGAGTTTGATTTTCCCCATAGGGTTTCATTGATCGTGTACTCTTGAGTGTAGCTCGGGCTGAGAAGGTCGCAACCATGGGAAAGTTGACAGTTAAGCCTATCTAGTGACAACCCATCATAGGCTAGCTGGGTGATCTTGCAACTTGTATCATGCCGGAGTTTGATTTTCACCATAGGGTTTCATTGATCGCTTACTCGGCAACTTGTATGAAGCAGGATTTCTTCTTTCCCCTTAGCGCTTCATTGATCGTGTACTCTTGAGTGTAGCTCGGGCTGAGAATGACGCAGCCATGGGAAAGTTGACAGTTAAGCCTATCTAGTGACAGCCCATCATAGGCTAGCTGGGTGATCTTGCAACTTGTACCATGTCGGAGTTTGATTTTCCCCATAGGGTTTCATTGATCGTGTACTCTTGAGTGTAGCTCAGGCTGAGAAGGTCGCAGCCATGGGAAAGTTGACAGTTTAGCCTATCTAGTGACAACCCATCATAGGCTAGCTGGGTGATCTTTCAACTTGTACCATGTCGGAGTTTGATTTTCCCCATAGGGTTTCATTGATCGTGTACTCTTGACTGTAGCTCGGGCTGAGAAGGTCGCAGCCATGGGAAAGTTGACAGTTAAGCCTATCTAGTGACAGCCCATCATAGGCTAGCTGGGTGATCTTGCAACTTGTACCATGTCGGAGTTTGATTTTCCCCATAGGGTTTCATTGATCGTGTACTCTTGAGTGTAGCTCGGGCTGAGAAGGTCGCAGCCATGGGAAAGTTGACAGTTAAGCCTATCTAGTGACAACCCATCATAGGCTAGCTGGGTGATCTTGCAACTTGTATCATGCCGGAGTTTGATTTTCACCATAGGGTTTCATTGATCGCTTACTCGGCAACTTGTATGAAGCAGGATTTCTTCTTTCCCCTTAGCGCTTCATTGATCGTGTACTCTTGAGTGTAGCTCGGGCTGAGAATGACGCAGCCATGGGAAAGTTGACAGTTAAGCTTATCTAGTGACAGCCCATCATAGGCTAGCTGGGTGATCTTGCAACTTGTACCATGTCGGAGTTTGATTTTCCCCATAGGGTTTCATTGATCGTGTACTCTTGAGTGTAGCTCAGGCTGAGAAGGTCGCAGCCATGGGAAAGTTGACAGTTTAGCCTATCTAGTGTCAACCCATCATAGTCTAGCTGGGTGATCTTGCAACTTGTATCATGCCGGAGTTTGATTTTCACCATAGGGTTTCATTGATCGCTTACTCGGCAACTTGTATGAAGCAGGATTTCTACTTTCCCCTTAGCGCTTCATTTATCGTGTACTCTTGAGTGTAGCTCGGGCTGAGAATGACGCAGCCATGGGAAAGTTGACAGTTAAGCCTATCTAGTGACAGCGCATCATAGGCTAGCTGGGTGATCTTGCAACTTGTACCATGTCGGAGTGTGATTTTCCCCATAGGGTTTCATTGATCGTGTACTCTTGAGTGTAGCTCGGGCTGAGAAGGTCGCAGCCATGGGAAAGTTTACAGTTAAGCCTATCTAGTGACAACCCATCATAGACTAGCTGGGTGATCTTGCAACTTGTATCATGCCGGAGTTTGATTTTCACCATAGGGTTTCATTGATCGCTTACTCGGCAACTTGTATGAAGCAGGATTTCTACTTTCCCCTTAGCGCTTCATTGATCGTGTACTCTTGAGTGTAGCTCGGGCTGAGAATGACGCAGCCATGGGAAAGTTGACAGTTAAGCCTATCTAGTGACAGCCCATCATAGGCTAGCTGGGTGATCTTGCAACTTGTACAATGTCGGAGTTTGATTTTCCCCATAGGGTTTCATTAATCGTGTACTCTTGAGTGTAGCTCAGGCTGAGAAGGTCGCAGCCATGGGAAAGTTGACAGTTTAGCCTATCTAGTGACAACCCATCATAGGCTAGCTGGGTGATCTTGCAACTTGTATCATGCCGAAGTTTGATTTTCACCATAGGGTTTCATTGATCGCTTACTCGGCAACTTGTATGAAGCAGGATTTCTACTTTCCCCTTAGCGCTTCATTGATCGTGTACTCTTGAGTGTAGCTCGGGCTGAGAAGGTCGCAGCCATGGGAAAGTTGACAGTTAAGCCTATCTAGTGACAACCCATCATAGGCTAGCTGGGTGATCTTGCAACTTGTATCATGCCGGAGTTTGATTTTCACCATAGGGTTTCATTGATCGTGTACTCTTGAGTGTAGCTCGGGCTGAGAAGGTCGCAACCATGGGAAAGTTGACAGTTAAGCCTATCTAGTGACAACCCATCATAGGCTAGCTGGGTGATCTTGCAACTTGTATCATGCCGGAGTTTGATTTTCACCATAGGGTTTCATTGATCGCTTACTCGGCAACTTGTATGAAGCAGGATTTCTACTTTCCCCTTAGCGCTTCATTGATCGTGTACTCTTGAGTGTAGCTCGGGCTGAGAATGACGCAGCCATGGGAAAGTTGACAGTTAAGCCTATCTAGTGACAGCCCATCATAGGCTAGCTGGGTGATCTTGCAACTTGTACCATGTCGGAGTTAGATTTTCCCCATAGGGTTTCATTGATCGTGTACTCTTGAGTGTAGCTCAGGCTGAGAAGGTCGCAGCCATGGGAAAGTTGACAGTTTAGCCTATCTAGTGACAACCCATCATAGGCTAGCTGGGTGATCTTGCAACTTGTGCCATGTCGGATTTTGATTTTCCCCATAGGGTTTCATTGATCGTGTACTCTTGAGTGTAGCTCGGGCTGAGAAGGTCGCAGCCATGGGAAAGTTGACAGTTAAGCCTATCTAGTGACAACCCATCATAGGCTAGCTGGGTGATCTTGCAACTTGTATCATGCCGGAGTTTGATTTTCACCATAGGGTTTCATTGATCGCTTCTCGGCAACTTGTATGAAGCAGGATTTCTACTTTCCCCTTAGCGCTTCATTGATCGTGTACTCTTGAGTGTAGCTCGGGCTGAGAAGGTCGCAGCCATGGGAAAGTTGACAGTTAAGCCTATCTAGTGACAACCCATCATAGGCTAGCTGGGTGATCTTGCAACTTGTACAATGTCGCAGTTTGATTTTCCCCATAGGGTTTCATTGATCGTGTACTCTTGAGTGTAGCTCAGGCTGAGAAGGTCGCAGCCATGGGAAAGTTGACAGTTTAGCCTATCTAGTGACAACCCATCATAGGCTAGCTGGGTGATCTTTCAACTTGTACCATGTCGGAGTTTGATTTTCCCCATAGGGTTTCATTGATCGTGTACTCTTGAGTGTAGCTCAGGCTGAGAAGGTCGCAGCCATGGGAAAGTTGACAGTTAAGCCTATCTAGTGACAGCCCATCATAGGCTAGCTGGGTGATCTTGCAACTTGTACCATGTCGGAGTTTGATTTTCCCCATAGGGTTTCATTGATCGTGTACTCTTGAGTGTAGCTCAGGCTGAGAAGGTCGCAGCCATGGGAAAGTTGACAGTTTAGCCTATCTAGTGTCAACCCATCATAGGCTAGCTGGGTGATCTTGCAACTTGTATCATGCCGGAGTTTGATTTTCACCATAGGGTTTCATTGATCGCTTACTCGGCAACTTGTATGAAGCAGGATTTCTACTTTCCCCTTAGCGCTTCATTGATCGTGTACTCTTGAGTGTAGCTCGGGCTGAGAATGACGCAGCCATGGGAAAGTTGACAGTTAAGCCTATCTAGTGACAGCCCATCATAGGCTAGCTGGGTGATCTTGCAACTTGTACAATGTCGGAGTTTGATTTTCCCCATAGGGTTTCATTGATCGTGTACTCTTGAGTGTAGCTCAGGCTGAGAAGGTCGCAGCCATGGGAAAGTTGACAGTTTAGCCTATCTAGTGACAACCCATCATAGGCTAGCTGGGTGATCTTTCAACTTGTACCATGTCGGAGTTTGATTTTCCCCATAGGGTTTCATTGATCGTGTACTCTTGAGTGTAGCTCGGGCTGAGAAGGTCGCAACCATGGGAAAGTTGACAGTTAAGCCTATCTAGTGACAACCCATCATAGGCTAGCTGGGTGATCTTGCAACTTGTATCATGCCGGAGTTTGATTTTCACCATAGGGTTTCATTGATCGCTTACTCGGCAACTTGTATGAAGCAGGATTTCTTCTTTCCCCTTAGCGCTTCATTGATCGTGTACTCTTGAGTGTAGCTCGGGCTGAGAATGACGCAGCCATGGGAAAGTTGACAGTTAAGCCTATCTAGTGACAGCCCATCATAGGCTAGCTGGGTGATCTTGCAACTTGTACCATGTCGGAGTTTGATTTTCCCCATAGGGTTTCATTGATCGTGTACTCTTGAGTGTAGCTCAGGCTGAGAAGGTCGCAGCCATGGGAAAGTTGACAGTTTAGCCTATCTAGTGACAACCCATCATAGGCTAGCTGGGTGATCTTGCAACTTGTACCATGTCGGATTTTGATTTTCCCCATAGGGTTTCATTGATCGTGTACTCTTGAGTGTAGCTCGGGCTGAGAAGGTCGCAGCCATGGGAAAGTTGACAGTTAAGCCTATCTAGTGACAACCCATCATAGGCTAGCTGGGTGATCTTGCAACTTGTACAATGTCGGAGTTTGATTTTCCCCATAGGGTTTCATTGATCGTGTACTCTTGAGTGTAGCTCAGGCTGAGAAGGTCGCAGCCATGGGAAAGTTGACAGTTTAGCCTATCTAGTGACAACCCATCATAGGCTAGCTGGGTGATCTTTCAACTTGTACCATGTCGGAGTTTGATTTTCCCCATAGGGTTTCATTGATCGTGTACTCTTGACTGTAGCTCGGGCTGAGAAGGTCGCAACCATGGGAAAGTTGACAGTTAAGCCTATCTAGTGACAACCCATCATAGGCTAGCTGGGTGATCTTGCAACTTGTATCATGCCGGAGTTTGATTTTCACCATAGGGTTTCATTGATCGCTTACTCGGCAACTTGTATGAAGCAGGATTTCTACTTTCCCCTTAGCGCTTCAGTGATCGTGTACTCTTGAGTGTAGCTCGGGCTGAGAATGACGCAGCCATGGGAAAGTTGACAGTTAAGCCTATCTAGTGACAGCCCATCATAGGCTAGCTGGGTGATCTTGCAACTTGTACCATGTCGGAGTTTGATTTTCCCCATAGGGTTTCATTGATCGTGTACTCTTGAGTGTAGCTCAGGCTGAGAAGGTCGCAGCCATGGGAAAGTTGACAGTTTAGCCTATCTAGTGACAACCCATCATAGGCTAGCTGGGTGATCTTTCAACTTGTACCATGTCGGAGTTTGATTTTCCCCATAGGGTTTCATTGATCGTGTACTCTTGAGTGTAGCTCGGGCTGAGAAGGTCGCAACCATGGGAAAGTTGACAGTTAAGCCTATCTAGTGACAACCCATCATAGGCTAGCTGGGTGATCTTGCAACTTGTATCATGCCGGAGTTTGATTTTCACCATAGGGTTTCATTGATCGCTTACTCGGCAACTTGTATGAAGCAGGATTTCTTCTTTCCCCTTAGCGCTTCATTGATCGTGTACTCTTGAGTGTAGCTCGGGCTGAGAATGACGCAGCCATGGGAAAGTTGACAGTTAAGCCTATCTAGTGACAGCCCATCATAGGCTAGCTGGGTGATCTTGCAACTTGTACCATGTCGGAGTTTGATTTTCCCCATAGGGTTTCATTGATCGTTGTACTCTTGAGTGTAGCTCAGGCTGAGAAGGTCGCAGCCATGGGAAAGTTGACAGTTTAGCCTATCTAGTGACAACCCATCATAGGCTAGCTGGGTGATCTTTCAACTTGTACCATGTCGGAGTTTGATTTTCCCCATAGGGTTTCATTGATCGTGTACTCTTGACTGTAGCTCGGGCTGAGAAGGTCGCAACCATGGGAAAGTTGACAGTTAAGCCTATCTAGTGACAACCCATCATAGGCTAGCTGGGTGATCTTGCAACTTGTATCATGCCGGAGTTTGATTTTCACCATAGGGTTTCATTGATCGCTTACTCGGCAACTTGTATGAAGCAGGATTTCTACTTTCCCCTTAGCGCTTCATTGATCGTGTACTCTTGAGTGTAGCTCGGGCTGAGAATGACGCAGCCATGGGAAAGTTGACAGTTAAGCCTATCTAGTGACAGCCCATCATAGGCTAGCTGGGTGATCTTGCAACTTGTACAATGTCGGAGTTTGATTTTCCCCATAGGGTTTCATTGATCGTGTACTCTTGAGTGTAGCTCAGGCTGAGAAGGTCGCAGCCATGGGAAAGTTGACAGTTTAGCCTATCTAGTGACAACCCATCATAGTCTAGCTGGGTGATCTTTCAACTTGTACCATGTCGGAGTTTGATTTTCCCCATAGGGTTTCATTGATCGTGTACTCTTGAGTGTAGCTCGGGCTGAGAAGGTCGCAACCATGGGAAAGTTGACAGTTAAGCCTATCTAGTGACAACCCATCATAGGCTAGCTGGGTGATCTTGCCACTTGTATCATGCCGGAGTTTGATTTTCACCATAGGGTTTCATTGATCGCTTACTCGGCAACTTGTATGAAGCAGGATTTCTACTTTCCCCTTAGCGCTTCATTGATCGTGTACTCTTGAGTGTAGCTCGGGCTGAGAATGACGCAGCCATGGGAAAGTTGACAGTTAAGCCTATCTAGTGACAGCCCATCATAGGCTAGCTGGGTGATCTTGCAACTTGTACCATGTCGGAGTTTGATTTTCCCCATAGGGTTTCATTGATCGTGTACTCTTGAGTGTAGCTCAGGCTGAGAAGGTCGCAGCCATGGGAAAGTTGACAGTTTAGCCTATCTAGTGACAACCCATCATAGGCTAGCTGGGTGATCTTGCAACTTGTACCATGTCGGATTTTGATTTTCCCCATAGGGTTTCATTGATCGTGTACTCTTGAGTGTAGCTCGGGCTGAGAAGGTCGCAGCCATGGGAAAGTTGACAGTTAAGCCTATCTAGTGACAACCCATCATAGGCTAGCTGGGTGATCTTGCAACTTGTATCATGCCGGAGTTTGATTTTCAGCATAGGGTTTCATTGATCGCTTCTCGGCAACTTGTATGAAGCAGGATTTCTACTTTCCCCTTAGCGCTTCATTGATCGTGTACTCTTGAGTGTAGCTCGGGCTGAGAAGGTCGCAGCCATGGGAAAGTTGACAGTTAAGCCTATCTAGTGACAACCCATCATAGGCTAGCTGGGTGATCTTGCAACTTGTACAATGTCGGAGTTTGATTTTCCCCATAGGGTTTCATTGATCGTGTACTCTTGAGTGTAGCTCAGGCTGAGAAGGTCGCAGCCATGGGAAAGTTGACAGTTTAGCCTATCTAGTGACAACCCATCATAGGCTAGCTGGGTGATCTTTCAACTTGTACCATGTCGGAGTTTGATTTTCCCCATAGGGTTTCATTGATCGTGTACTCTTGACTGTAGCTCGGGCTGAGAAGGTCGCAACCATGGGAAAGTTGACAGTTAAGCCTATCTAGTGACAACCCATCATAGGCTAGCTGGGTGATCTTGCAACTTGTATCATGCCGGAGTTTGATTTTCACCATAGGGTTTCATTGATCGCTTACTCGGCAACTTGTATGAAGCAGGATTTCTACTTTCCCCTTAGCGCTTCAGTGATCGTGTACTCTTGAGTGTAGCTCGGGCTGAGAATGACGCAGCCATGGGAAAGTTGACAGTTAAGCCTATCTAGTGACAGCCCATCATAGGCTAGCTGGGTGATCTTGCAACTTGTACCATGTCTGAGTTTGATTTTCCCCATAGGGTTTCATTGATCGTGTACTCTTGAGTGTAGCTCGGGCTGAGAAGGTCGCAGCCATGGGAAAGTTGACAGTTAAGCCTATCTAGTGACAACCCATCATAGGCTAGCTGGGTGATCTTGCAACTTGTATCATGCCGGAGTTTGATTTTCACCATAGGGTTTCATTGATCGCTTACTCGGCAACTTGTATGAAGCAGGATTTCTTCTTTCCCCTTAGCGCTTCATTGATCGTGTACTCTTGAGTGTAGCTCGGGCTGAGAATGACGCAGCCATGGGAAAGTTGACAGTTAAGCCTATCTAGTGACAGCCCATCATAGGCTAGCTGGGTGATCTTGCAACTTGTACCATGTCGGAGTTTGATTTTCCCCATAGGGTTTCATTGATCGTGTACTCTTGAGTGTAGCTCAGGCTGAGAAGGTCGCAGCCATGGGAAAGTTGACAGTTTAGCCTATCTAGTGTCAACCCATCATAGGCTAGCTGGGTGATCTTGCAACTTGTATCATGCCGGAGTTTGATTTTCACCATAGGGTTTCATTGATCGCTTACTCGGCAACTTGTATGAAGCAGGATTTCTACTTTCCCCTTAGCGCTTCATTGATCGTGTACTCTTGAGTGTAGCTCGGGCTGAGAATGACGCAGCCATGGGAAAGTTGACAGTTAAGCCTATCTAGTGACAGCCCATCATAGGCTAGCTGGGTGATCTTGCAACTTGTACAATGTCGGAGTTTGATTTTCCCCATAGGGTTTCATTGATCATGTACTCTTGAGTGTAGCTCAGGCTGAGAAGGTCGCAGCCATGGGAAAGTTGACAGTTTAGCCTATCTAGTGACAACCCATCATAGGCTAGCTGGGTGATCTTTCAACTTGTACCATGTCGGAGTTTGATTTTCCCCATAGGGTTTCATTGATCGTGTACTCTTGAGTGTAGCTCGGGCTGAGAAGGTCGCAACCATGGGAAAGTTGACAGTTAAGCCTATCTAGTGACAACCCATCATAGGCTAGCTGGGTGATCTTGCAACTTGTATCATGCCGGAGTTTGATTTTCACCATAGGGTTTCATTGATCGCTTACTCGGCAACTTGTATGAAGCAGGATTTCTTCTTTCCCCTTAGCGCTTCATTGATCGTGTACTCTTGAGTGTAGCTCGGGCTGAGAATGACGCAGCCATGGGAAAGTTGACAGTTAAGCCTATCTAGTGACAGCCCATCATAGGCTAGCTGGGTGATCTTGCAACTTGTACCATGTCGGAGTTTGATTTTCCCCATAGGGTTTCATTGATCGTGTACTCTTGAGTGTAGCTCAGGCTGAGAAGGTCGCAGCCATGGGAAAGTTGACAGTTTAGCCTATCTAGTGTCAACCCATCATAGGCTAGCTGGGTGATCTTGCAACTTGTATCATGCCGGAGTTTGATTTTCACCATAGGGTTTCATTGATCGCTTACTCGGCAACTTGTATGAAGCAGGATTTCTACTTTCCCCTTAGCGCTTCATTGATCGTGTACTCTTGAGTGTAGCTCGGGCTGAGAATGACGCAGCCATGGGAAAGTTGACAGTTAAGCCTATCTAGTGACAGCCCATCATAGGCTAGCTGGGTGATCTTGCAACTTGTACAATGTCGGAGTTTGATTTTCCCCATAGGGTTTCATTGATCGTGTACTCTTGAGTGTAGCTCAGGCTGAGAAGGTCGCAGCCATGGGAAAGTTGACAGTTTAGCCTATCTAGTGACAACCCATCATAGGCTAGCTGGGTGATCTTTCAACTTGTACCATGTCGGAGTTTGATTTTCCCCATAGGGTTTCATTGATCGTGTACTCTTGAGTGTAGCTCGGGCTGAGAAGGTCGCAACCATGGGAAAGTTGACAGTTAAGCCTATCTAGTGACAACCCATCATAGGCTAGCTGGGTGATCTTGCAACTTGTATCATGCCGGAGTTTGATTTTCACCATAGGGTTTCATTGATCGCTTACTCGGCAACTTGTATGAAGCAGGATTTCTACTTTCCCCTTAGCGCTTCATTGATCGTGTACTCTTGAGTGTAGCTCGGGCTGAGAATGACGCAGCCATGGGAAAGTTGACAGTTAAGCCTATCTAGTGACAGCCCATCATAGGCTAGCTGGGTGATCTTGCAACTTGTACCATGTCGGAGTTTGATTTTCCCCATAGGGTTTCATTGATCGTGTACTCTTGAGTGTAGCTCAGGCTGAGAAGGTCGCAGCCATGGGAAAGTTGACAGTTTAGCCTATCTAGTGACAACCCATCATAGGCTAGCTGGGTGATCTTGCAACTTGTACCATGTCGGATTTTGATTTTCCCCATAGGGTTTCATTGATCGTGTACTCTTGAGTGTAGCTCGGGCTGAGAAGGTCGCAGCCATGGGAAAGTTGACAGTTAAGCCTATCTAGTGACAACCCATCATAGGCTAGCTGGGTGATCTTGCAACTTGTATCATGCCGGAGTTTGATTTTCAGCATAGGGTTTCATTGATCGCTTCTCGGCAACTTGTATGAAGCAGGATTTCTACTTTCCCCTTAGCGCTTCATTGATCGTGTACTCTTGAGTGTAGCTCGGGCTGAGAAGGTCGCAGCCATGGGAAAGTTGACAGTTAAGCCTATCTAGTGACAACCCATCATAGGCTAGCTGGGTGATCTTGCAACTTGTACAATGTCGGAGTTTGATTTTCCCCATAGGGTTTCATTGATCGTGTACTCTTGAGTGTAGCTCAGGCTGAGAAGGTCGCAGCCATGGAAAAGTTGACAGTTTAGCCTATCTAGTGACAACCCATCATAGGCTAGCTGGGTGATCTTTCAACTTGTACCATGTCGGAGTTTGATTTTCCCCATAGGGTTTCATTGATCGTGTACTCTTGACTGTAGCTCGGGCTGAGAAGGTCGCAACCATGGGAAAGTTGACAGTTAAGCCTATCTAGTGACAACCCATCATAGGCTAGCTGGGTGATCTTGCAACTTGTATCATGCCGGAGTTTGATTTTCACCATAGGGTTTCATTGATCGCTTACTCGGCAACTTGTATGAAGCAGGATTTCTACTTTCCCCTTTTCGCTTCAGTGATCGTGTACTCTTGAGTGTAGCTCGGGCTGAGAATGACGCAGCCATGGGAAAGTTGACAGTTAAGCCTATCTAGTGACAGCCCATCATAGGCTAGCTGGGTGATCTTGCAACTTGTACCATGTCGGAGTTTGATTTTCCCCATAGGGTTTCATTGATCGTGTACTCTTGAGTGTAGCTCAGGCTGAGAAGGTCGCAGCCATGGGAAAGTTGACAGTTTAGCCTATCTAGTGACAACCCATCATAGGCTAGCTGGGTGATCTTTCAACTTGTACCATGTCGGAGTTTGATTTTCCCCATAGGGTTTCATTGATCGTGTACTCTTGACTGTAGCTCGGGCTGAGAAGGTCGCAGCCATGGGAAAGTTGACAGTTAAGCCTATCTAGTGACAGCCCATCATAGGCTAGCTGGGTGATCTTGCAACTTGTACCATGTCGGAGTTTGATTTTCCCCATAGGGTTTCATTGATCGTGTACTCTTGAGTGTAGCTCGGGCTGAGAAGGTCGCAGCCATGGGAAAGTTGACAGTTAAGCCTATCTAGTGACAACCCATCATAGGCTAGCTGGGTGATCTTGCAACTTGTATCATGCCGGAGTTTGATTTTCACCATAGGGTTTCATTGATCGCTTACTCGGCAACTTGTATGAAGCAGGATTTCTTCTTTCCCCTTAGCGCTTCATTGATCGTGTACTCTTGAGTGTAGCTCGGGCTGAGAATGACGCAGCCATGGGAAAGTTGACAGTTAAGCTTATCTAGTGACAGCCCATCATAGGCTAGCTGGGTGATCTTGCAACTTGTACCATGTCGGAGTTTGATTTTCCCCATAGGGTTTCATTGATCGTGTACTCTTGAGTGTAGCTCAGGCTGAGAAGGTCGCAGCCATGGGAAAGTTGACAGTTTAGCCTATCTAGTGTCAACCCATCATAGTCTAGCTGGGTGATCTTGCAACTTGTATCATGCCGGAGTTTGATTTTCACCATAGGGTTTCATTGATCGCTTACTCGGCAACTTGTATGAAGCAGGATTTCTACTTTCCCCTTAGCGCTTCATTTATCGTGTACTCTTGAGTGTAGCTCGGGCTGAGAATGACGCAGCCATGGGAAAGTTGACAGTTAAGCCTATCTAGTGACAGCGCATCATAGGCTAGCTGGGTGATCTTGCAACTTGTACCATGTCGGAGTGTGATTTTCCCCATAGGGTTTCATTGATCGTGTACTCTTGAGTGTAGCTCGGGCTGAGAAGGTCGCAGCCATGGGAAAGTTTACAGTTAAGCCTATCTAGTGACAACCCATCATAGACTAGCTGGGTGATCTTGCAACTTGTATCATGCCGGAGTTTGATTTTCACCATAGGGTTTCATTGATCGCTTACTCGGCAACTTGTATGAAGCAGGATTTCTACTTTCCCCTTAGCGCTTCATTGATCGTGTACTCTTGAGTGTAGCTCGGGCTGAGAATGACGCAGCCATGGGAAAGTTGACAGTTAAGCCTATCTAGTGACAGCCCATCATAGGCTAGCTGGGTGATCTTGCAACTTGTACAATGTCGGAGTTTGATTTTCCCCATAGGGTTTCATTGATCGTGTACTCTTGACTGTAGCTCGGGCTGAGAAGGTCGCAACCATGGGAAAGTTGACAGTTAAGCCTATCTAGTGACAACCCATCATAGGCTAGCTGGGTGATCTTGCAACTTGTATCATGCCGGAGTTTGATTTTCACCATAGGGTTTCATTGATCGCTTACTCGGCAACTTGTATGAAGCAGGATTTCTACTTTCCCCTTAGCGCTTCATTGATCGTGTACTCTTGAGTGTAGCTCGGGCTGAGAATGACGCAGCCATGGGAAAGTTGACAGTTAAGCCTATCTAGTGACAGCCCATCATAGGCTAGCTGGGTGATCTTGCAACTTGTACAATGTCGGAGTTTGATTTTCCCCATAGGGTTTCATTGATCGTGTACTCTTGAGTGTAGCTCAGGCTGAGAAGGTCGCAGCCATGGGAAAGTTGACAGTTTAGCCTATCTAGTGACAACCCATCATAGTCTAGCTGGGTGATCTTTCAACTTGTACCATGTCGGAGTTTGATTTTCCCCATAGGGTTTCATTGATCGTGTACTCTTGAGTGTAGCTCGGGCTGAGAAGGTCGCAACCATGGGAAAGTTGACAGTTAAGCCTATCTAGTGACAACCCATCATAGGCTAGCTGGGTGATCTTGCCACTTGTATCATGCCGGAGTTTGATTTTCACCATAGGGTTTCATTGATCGCTTACTCGGCAACTTGTATGAAGCAGGATTTCTACTTTCCCCTTAGCGCTTCATTGATCGTGTACTCTTGAGTGTAGCTCGGGCTGAGAATGACGCAGCCATGGGAAAGTTGACAGTTAAGCCTATCTAGTGACAGCCCATCATAGGCTAGCTGGGTGATCTTGCAACTTGTACCATGTCGGAGTTTGATTTTCCCCATAGGGTTTCATTGATCGTGTACTCTTGAGTGTAGCTCAGGCTGAGAAGGTCGCAGCCATGGGAAAGTTGACAGTTTAGCCTATCTAGTGACAACCCATCATAGGCTAGCTGGGTGATCTTGCAACTTGTACCATGTCGGATTTTGATTTTCCCCATAGGGTTTCATTGATCGTGTACTCTTGAGTGTAGCTCGGGCTGAGAAGGTCGCAGCCATGGGAAAGTTGACAGTTAAGCCTATCTAGTGACAACCCATCATAGGCTAGCTGGGTGATCTTGCAACTTGTATCATGCCGGAGTTTGATTTTCAGCATAGGGTTTCATTGATCGCTTCTCGGCAACTTGTATGAAGCAGGATTTCTACTTTCCCCTTAGCGCTTCATTGATCGTGTACTCTTGAGTGTAGCTCGGGCTGAGAAGGTCGCAGCCATGGGAAAGTTGACAGTTAAGCCTATCTAGTGACAACCCATCATAGGCTAGCTGGGTGATCTTGCAACTTGTACAATGTCGGAGTTTGATTTTCCCCATAGGGTTTCATTGATCGTGTACTCTTGAGTGTAGCTCAGGCTGAGAAGGTCGCAGCCATGGGAAAGTTGACAGTTTAGCCTATCTAGTGACAACCCATCATAGGCTAGCTGGGTGATCTTGCAACTTGTATCATGCCGAAGTTTGATTTTCACCATAGGGTTTCATTGATCGCTTACTCGGCAACTTGTATGAAGCAGGATTTCTACTTTCCCCTTAGCGCTTCATTGATCGTGTACTCTTGAGTGTAGCTCGGGCTGAGAAGGTCGCAGCCATGGGAAAGTTGACAGTTAAGCCTATCTAGTGACAACCCATCATAGGCTAGCTGGGTGATCTTGCAACTTGTATCATGCCGGAGTTTGATTTTCACCATAGGGTTTCATTGATCGTGTACTCTTGAGTGTAGCTCGGGCTGAGAAGGTCGCAACCATGGGAAAGTTGACAGTTAAGCCTATCTAGTGACAACCCATCATAGGCTAGCTGGGTGATCTTGCAACTTGTATCATGCCGGAGTTTGATTTTCACCATAGGGTTTCATTGATCGCTTACTCGGCAACTTGTATGAAGCAGGATTTCTACTTTCCCCTTAGCGCTTCATTGATCGTGTACTCTTGAGTGTAGCTCGGGCTGAGAATGACGCAGCCATGGGAAAGTTGACAGTTAAGCCTATCTAGTGACAGCCCATCATAGGCTAGCTGGGTGATCTTGCAACTTGTACCATGTCGGAGTTAGATTTTCCCCATAGGGTTTCATTGATCGTGTACTCTTGAGTGTAGCTCAGGCTGAGAAGGTCGCAGCCATGGGAAAGTTGACAGTTTAGCCTATCTAGTGACAACCCATCATAGGCTAGCTGGGTGATCTTGCAACTTGTGCCATGTCGGATTTTGATTTTCCCCATAGGGTTTCATTGATCGTGTACTCTTGAGTGTAGCTCGGGCTGAGAAGGTCGCAGCCATGGGAAAGTTGACAGTTAAGCCTATCTAGTGACAACCCATCATAGGCTAGCTGGGTGATCTTGCAACTTGTATCATGCCGGAGTTTGATTTTCACCATAGGGTTTCATTGATCGCTTCTCGGCAACTTGTATGAAGCAGGATTTCTACTTTCCCCTTAGCGCTTCATTGATCGTGTACTCTTGAGTGTAGCTCGGGCTGAGAAGGTCGCAGCCATGGGAAAGTTGACAGTTAAGCCTATCTAGTGACAACCCATCATAGGCTAGCTGGGTGATCTTGCAACTTGTACAATGTCGCAGTTTGATTTTCCCCATAGGGTTTCATTGATCGTGTACTCTTGAGTGTAGCTCAGGCTGAGAAGGTCGCAGCCATGGGAAAGTTGACAGTTTAGCCTATCTAGTGACAACCCATCATAGGCTAGCTGGGTGATCTTTCAACTTGTACCATGTCGGAGTTTGATTTTCCCCATAGGGTTTCATTGATCGTGTACTCTTGACTGTAGCTCGGGCTGAGAAGGTCGCAACCATGGGAAAGTTGACAGTTAAGCCTATCTAGTGACAACCCATCATAGGCTAGCTGGGTGATCTTGCAACTTGTATCATGCCGGAGTTTGATTTTCACCTTAGGGTTTCATTGATCGCTTACTCGGCAACTTGTATGAAGCAGGATTTCTACTTTCCCCTTAGCGCTTCAGTGATCGTGTACTCTTGAGTGTAGCTCGGGCTGAGAATGACGCAGCCATGGGAAAGTTGACAGTTAAGCCTATCTAGTGACAGCCCATCATAGGCTAGCTGGGTGATCTTGCAACTTGTACCATGTCTGAGTTTGATTTTCCCCATAGGGTTTCATTGATCGTGTACTCTTGAGTGTAGCTCGGGCTGAGAAGGTCGCAGCCATGGGAAAGTTGACAGTTAAGCCTATCTAGTGACAACCCATCATAGGCTTGCTGGGTGATCTTGCAACTTGTATCATGCCGGAGTTTGATTTTCACCATAGGGTTTCATTGATCGCTTACTCGGCAACTTGTATGAAGCAGGATTTCTTCTTTCCCCTTAGCGCTTCATTGATCGTGTACTCTTGAGTGTAGCTCGGGCTGAGAATGACGCAGCCATGGGAAAGTTGACAGTTAAGCCTATCTAGTGACAGCCCATCATAGGCTAGCTGGGTGATCTTGCAACTTGTACCATGTCGGAGTTTGATTTTCCCCATAGGGTTTCATTGATCGTGTACTCTTGAGTGTAGCTCAGGCTGAGAAGGTCGCAGCCATGGGAAAGTTGACAGTTTAGCCTATCTAGTGTCAACCCATCATAGGCTAGCTGGGTGATCTTGCAACTTGTATCATGCCGGAGTTTGATTTTCACCATAGGGTTTCATTGATCGCTTACTCGGCAACTTGTATGAAGCAGGATTTCTACTTTCCCCTTAGCGCTTCATTGATCGTGTACTCTTGAGTGTAGCTCGGGCTGAGAATGACGCAGCCATGGGAAAGTTGACAGTTAAGCCTATCTAGTGACAGCCCATCATAGGCTAGCTGGGTGATCTTGCAACTTGTACAATGTCGGAGTTTGATTTTCCCCATAGGGTTTCATTGATCGTGTACTCTTGAGTGTAGCTCAGGCTGAGAAGGTCGCAGCCATGGGAAAGTTGACAGTTTAGCCTATCTAGTGACAACCCATCATAGGCTAGCTGGGTGATCTTTCAACTTGTACCATGTCGGAGTTTGATTTTCCCCATAGGGTTTCATTGATCGTGTACTCTTGAGTGTAGCTCGGGCTGAGAAGGTCGCAACCATGGGAAAGTTGACAGTTAAGCCTATCTAGTGACAACCCATCATAGGCTAGCTGGGTGATCTTGCAACTTGTATCATGCCGGAGTTTGATTTTCACCATAGGGTTTCATTGATCGCTTACTCGGCAACTTGTATGAAGCAGGATTTCTTCTTTCCCCTTAGCGCTTCATTGATCGTGTACTCTTGAGTGTAGCTCGGGCTGAGAATGACGCAGCCATGGGAAAGTTGACAGTTAAGCCTATCTAGTGACAGCCCATCATAGGCTAGCTGGGTGATCTTGCAACTTGTACCATGTCGGAGTTTGATTTTCCCCATAGGGTTTCATTGATCGTGTACTCTTGAGTGTAGCTCAGGCTGAGAAGGTCGCAGCCATGGGAAAGTTGACAGTTTAGCCTATCTAGTGACAACCCATCATAGGCTAGCTGGGTGATCTTGCAACTTGTACCATGTCGGATTTTGATTTTCCCCATAGGGTTTCATTGATCGTGTACTCTTGAGTGTAGCTCGGGCTGAGAAGGTCGCAGCCATGGGAAAGTTGACAGTTAAGCCTATCTAGTGACAACCCATCATAGGCTAGCTGGGTGATCTTGCAACTTGTACAATGTCGGAGTTTGATTTTCCCCATAGGGTTTCATTGATCGTGTACTCTTGAGTGTAGCTCAGGCTGAGAAGGTCGCAGCCATGGGAAAGTTGACAGTTTAGCCTATCTAGTGACAACCCATCATAGGCTAGCTGGGTGATCTTTCAACTTGTACCATGTCGGAGTTTGATTTTCCCCATAGGGTTTCATTGATCGTGTACTCTTGACTGTAGCTCGGGCTGAGAAGGTCGCAACCATGGGAAAGTTGACAGTTAAGCCTATCTAGTGACAACCCATCATAGGCTAGCTGGGTGATCTTGCAACTTGTATCATGCCGGAGTTTGATTTTCACCATAGGGTTTCATTGATCGCTTACTCGGCAACTTGTATGAAGCAGGATTTCTACTTTCCCCTTAGCGCTTCAGTGATCGTGTACTCTTGAGTGTAGCTCGGGCTGAGAATGACGCAGCCATGGGAAAGTTGACAGTTAAGCCTATCTAGTGACAGCCCATCATAGGCTAGCTGGGTGATCTTGCAACTTGTACCATGTCGGAGTTTGATTTTCCCCATAGGGTTTCATTGATCGTGTACTCTTGAGTGTAGCTCAGGCTGAGAAGGTCGCAGCCATGGGAAAGTTGACAGTTTAGCCTATCTAGTGACAACCCATCATAGGCTAGCTGGGTGATCTTTCAACTTGTACCATGTCGGAGTTTGATTTTCCCCATAGGGTTTCATTGATCGTGTACTCTTGAGTGTAGCTCGGGCTGAGAAGGTCGCAACCATGGGAAAGTTGACAGTTAAGCCTATCTAGTGACAACCCATCATAGGCTAGCTGGGTGATCTTGCAACTTGTATCATGCCGGAGTTTGATTTTCACCATAGGGTTTCATTGATCGCTTACTCGGCAACTTGTATGAAGCAGGATTTCTTCTTTCCCCTTAGCGCTTCATTGATCGTGTACTCTTGAGTGTAGCTCGGGCTGAGAATGACGCAGCCATGGGAAAGTTGACAGTTAAGCCTATCTAGTGACAGCCCATCATAGGCTAGCTGGGTGATCTTGCAACTTGTACCATGTCGGAGTTTGATTTTCCCCATAGGGTTTCATTGATCGTGTACTCTTGAGTGTAGCTCAGGCTGAGAAGGTCGCAGCCATGGGAAAGTTGACAGTTTAGCCTATCTAGTGACAACCCATCATAGGCTAGCTGGGTGATCTTTCAACTTGTACCATGTCGGAGTTTGATTTTCCCCATAGGGTTTCATTGATCGTGTACTCTTGACTGTAGCTCGGGCTGAGAAGGTCGCAGCCATGGGAAAGTTGACAGTTAAGCCTATCTAGTGACAGCCCATCATAGGCTAGCTGGGTGATCTTGCAACTTGTACCATGTCGGAGTTTGATTTTCCCCATAGGGTTTCATTGATCGTGTACTCTTGAGTGTAGCTCGGGCTGAGAAGGTCGCAGCCATGGGAAAGTTGACAGTTAAGCCTATCTAGTGACAACCCATCATAGGCTAGCTGGGTGATCTTGCAACTTGTATCATGCCGGAGTTTGATTTTCACCATAGGGTTTCATTGATCGCTTACTCGGCAACTTGTATGAAGCAGGATTTCTTCTTTCCCCTTAGCGCTTCATTGATCGTGTACTCTTGAGTGTAGCTCGGGCTGAGAATGACGCAGCCATGGGAAAGTTGACAGTTAAGCTTATCTAGTGACAGCCCATCATAGGCTAGCTGGGTGATCTTGCAACTTGTACCATGTCGGAGTTTGATTTTCCCCATAGGGTTTCATTGATCGTGTACTCTTGAGTGTAGCTCAGGCTGAGAAGGTCGCAGCCATGGGAAAGTTGACAGTTTAGCCTATCTAGTGTCAACCCATCATAGTCTAGCTGGGTGATCTTGCAACTTGTATCATGCCGGAGTTTGATTTTCACCATAGGGTTTCATTGATCGCTTACTCGGCAACTTGTATGAAGCAGGATTTCTACTTTCCCCTTAGCGCTTCATTTATCGTGTACTCTTGAGTGTAGCTCGGGCTGAGAATGACGCAGCCATGGGAAAGTTGACAGTTAAGCCTATCTAGTGACAGCGCATCATAGGCTAGCTGGGTGATCTTGCAACTTGTACCATGTCGGAGTGTGATTTTCCCCATAGGGTTTCATTGATCGTGTACTCTTGAGTGTAGCTCGGGCTGAGAAGGTCGCAGCCATGGGAAAGTTTACAGTTAAGCCTATCTAGTGACAACCCATCATAGACTAGCTGGGTGATCTTGCAACTTGTATCATGCCGGAGTTTGATTTTCACCATAGGGTTTCATTGATCGCTTACTCGGCAACTTGTATGAAGCAGGATTTCTACTTTCCCCTTAGCGCTTCATTGATCGTGTACTCTTGAGTGTAGCTCGGGCTGAGAATGACGCAGCCATGGGAAAGTTGACAGTTAAGCCTATCTAGTGACAGCCCATCATAGGCTAGCTGGGTGATCTTGCAACTTGTACAATGTCGGAGTTTGATTTTCCCCATAGGGTTTCATTGATCGTGTACTCTTGACTGTAGCTCGGGCTGAGAAGGTCGCAACCATGGGAAAGTTGACAGTTAAGCCTATCTAGTGACAACCCATCATAGGCTAGCTGGGTGATCTTGCAACTTGTATCATGCCGGAGTTTGATTTTCACCATAGGGTTTCATTGATCGCTTACTCGGCAACTTGTATGAAGCAGGATTTCTACTTTCCCCTTAGCGCTTCAGTGATCGTGTACTCTTGAGTGTAGCTCGGGCTGAGAATGACGCAGCCATGGGAAAGTTGACAGTTAAGCCTAACTAGTGACAGCCCATCATAGGCTAGCTGGGTGATCTTGCAACTTGTACCATGTCGGAGTTTGATTTTCCCCATAGGGTTTCATTGATCGTGTACTCTTGAGTGTAGCTCAGGCTGAGAAGGTCGCAGCCATGGGAAAGTTGACAGTTTAGCCTATCTAGTGACAACCCATCATAGGCTAGCTGGGTGATCTTTCAACTTGTACCATGTCGGAGTTTGATTTTCCCCATAGGGTTTCATTGATCGTGTACTCTTGAGTGTAGCTCGGGCTGAGAAGGTCGCAACCATGGGAAAGTTGACAGTTAAGCCTATCTAGTGACAACCCATCATAGGCTAGCTGGGTGATCTTGCAACTTGTATCATGCCGGAGTTTGATTTTCACCATAGGGTTTCATTGATCGCTTACTCGGCAACTTGTATGAAGCAGGATTTCTTCTTTCCCCTTAGCGCTTCATTGATCGTGTACTCTTGAGTGTAGCTCGGGCTGAGAATGACGCAGCCATGGGAAAGTTGACAGTTAAGCCTATCTAGTGACAGCCCATCATAGGCTAGCTGGGTGATCTTGCAACTTGTACCATGTCGGAGTTTGATTTTCCCCATAGGGTTTCATTGATCGTGTACTCTTGAGTGTAGCTCAGGCTGAGAAGGTCGCAGCCATGGGAAAGTTGACAGTTTAGCCTATCTAGTGACAACCCATCATAGGCTAGCTGGGTGATCTTTCAACTTGTACCATGTCGGAGTTTGATTTTCCCCATAGGGTTTCATTGATCGTGTACTCTTGACTGTAGCTCGGGCTGAGAAGGTCGCAGCCATGGGAAAGTTGACAGTTAAGCCTATCTAGTGACAGCCCATCATAGGCTAGCTGGGTGATCTTGCAACTTGTACCATGTCGGAGTTTGATTTTCCCCATAGGGTTTCATTGATCGTGTACTCTTGAGTGTAGCTCGGGCTGAGAAGGTCGCAGCCATGGGAAAGTTGACAGTTAAGCCTATCTAGTGACAACCCATCATAGGCTAGCTGGGTGATCTTGCAACTTGTATCATGCCGGAGTTTGATTTTCACCATAGGGTTTCATTGATCGCTTACTCGGCAACTTGTATGAAGCAGGATTTCTTCTTTCCCCTTAGCGCTTCATTGATCGTGTACTCTTGAGTGTAGCTCGGGCTGAGAATGACGCAGCCATGGGAAAGTTGACAGTTAAGCTTATCTAGTGACAGCCCATCATAGGCTAGCTGGGTGATCTTGCAACTTGTACCATGTCGGAGTTTGATTTTCCCCATAGGGTTTCATTGATCGTGTACTCTTGAGTGTAGCTCAGGCTGAGAAGGTCGCAGCCATGGGAAAGTTGACAGTTTAGCCTATCTAGTGTCAACCCATCATAGTCTAGCTGGGTGATCTTGCAACTTGTATCATGCCGGAGTTTGATTTTCACCATAGGGTTTCATTGATCGCTTACTCGGCAACTTGTATGAAGCAGGATTTCTACTTTCCCCTTAGCGCTTCATTTATCGTGTACTCTTGAGTGTAGCTCGGGCTGAGAATGACGCAGCCATGGGAAAGTTGACAGTTAAGCCTATCTAGTGACAGCGCATCATAGGCTAGCTGGGTGATCTTGCAACTTGTACCATGTCGGAGTGTGATTTTCCCCATAGGGTTTCATTGATCGTGTACTCTTGAGTGTAGCTCGGGCTGAGAAGGTCGCAGCCATGGGAAAGTTTACAGTTAAGCCTATCTAGTGACAACCCATCATAGACTAGCTGGGTGATCTTGCAACTTGTATCATGCCGGAGTTTGATTTTCACCATAGGGTTTCATTGATCGCTTACTCGGCAACTTGTATGAAGCAGGATTTCTACTTTCCCCTTAGCGCTTCATTGATCGTGTACTCTTGAGTGTAGCTCGGGCTGAGAATGACGCAGCCATGGGAAAGTTGACAGTTAAGCCTATCTAGTGACAGCCCATCATAGGCTAGCTGGGTGATCTTGCAACTTGTACAATGTCGGAGTTTGATTTTCCCCATAGGGTTTCATTAATCGTGTACTCTTGAGTGTAGCTCAGGCTGAGAAGGTCGCAGCCATGGGAAAGTTGACAGTTTAGCCTATCTAGTGACAACCCATCATAGGCTAGCTGGGTGATCTTGCAACTTGTATCATGCCGAAGTTTGATTTTCACCATAGGGTTTCATTGATCGCTTACTCGGCAACTTGTATGAAGCAGGATTTCTACTTTCCCCTTAGCGCTTCATTGATCGTGTACTCTTGAGTGTAGCTCGGGCTGAGAAGGTCGCAGCCATGGGAAAGTTGACAGTTAAGCCTATCTAGTGACAACCCATCATAGGCTAGCTGGGTGATCTTGCAACTTGTATCATGCCGGAGTTTGATTTTCACCATAGGGTTTCATTGATCGTGTACTCTTGAGTGTAGCTCGGGCTGAGAAGGTCGCAACCATGGGAAAGTTGACAGTTAAGCCTATCTAGTGACAACCCATCATAGGCTAGCTGGGTGATCTTGCAACTTGTATCATGCCGGAGTTTGATTTTCACCATAGGGTTTCATTGATCGCTTACTCGGCAACTTGTATGAAGCAGGATTTCTACTTTCCCCTTAGCGCTTCATTGATCGTGTACTCTTGAGTGTAGCTCGGGCTGAGAATGACGCAGCCATGGGAAAGTTGACAGTTAAGCCTATCTAGTGACAGCCCATCATAGGCTAGCTGGGTGATCTTGCAACTTGTACCATGTCGGAGTTAGATTTTCCCCATAGGGTTTCATTGATCGTGTACTCTTGAGTGTAGCTCAGGCTGAGAAGGTCGCAGCCATGGGAAAGTTGACAGTTTAGCCTATCTAGTGACAACCCATCATAGGCTAGCTGGGTGATCTTGCAACTTGTGCCATGTCGGATTTTGATTTTCCCCATAGGGTTTCATTGATCGTGTACTCTTGAGTGTAGCTCGGGCTGAGAAGGTCGCAGCCATGGGAAAGTTGACAGTTAAGCCTATCTAGTGACAACCCATCATAGGCTAGCTGGGTGATCTTGCAACTTGTATCATGCCGGAGTTTGATTTTCACCATAGGGTTTCATTGATCGCTTCTCGGCAACTTGTATGAAGCAGGATTTCTACTTTCCCCTTAGCGCTTCATTGATCGTGTACTCTTGAGTGTAGCTCGGGCTGAGAAGGTCGCAGCCATGGGAAAGTTGACAGTTAAGCCTATCTAGTGACAACCCATCATAGGCTAGCTGGGTGATCTTGCAACTTGTACAATGTCGCAGTTTGATTTTCCCCATAGGGTTTCATTGATCGTGTACTCTTGAGTGTAGCTCAGGCTGAGAAGGTCGCAGCCATGGGAAAGTTGACAGTTTAGCCTATCTAGTGACAACCCATCATAGGCTAGCTGGGTGATCTTTCAACTTGTACCATGTCGGAGTTTGATTTTCCCCATAGGGTTTCATTGATCGTGTACTCTTGAGTGTAGCTCAGGCTGAGAAGGTCGCAGCCATGGGAAAGTTGACAGTTAAGCCTATCTAGTGACAGCCCATCATAGGCTAGCTGGGTGATCTTGCAACTTGTACCATGTCGGAGTTTGATTTTCCCCATAGGGTTTCATTGATCGTGTACTCTTGAGTGTAGCTCAGGCTGAGAAGGTCGCAGCCATGGGAAAGTTGACAGTTTAGCCTATCTAGTGTCAACCCATCATAGGCTAGCTGGGTGATCTTGCAACTTGTATCATGCCGGAGTTTGATTTTCACCATAGGGTTTCATTGATCGCTTACTCGGCAACTTGTATGAAGCAGGATTTCTACTTTCCCCTTAGCGCTTCATTGATCGTGTACTCTTGAGTGTAGCTCGGGCTGAGAATGACGCAGCCATGGGAAAGTTGACAGTTAAGCCTATCTAGTGACAGCCCATCATAGGCTAGCTGGGTGATCTTGCAACTTGTACAATGTCGGAGTTTGATTTTCCCCATAGGGTTTCATTGATCGTGTACTCTTGAGTGTAGCTCAGGCTGAGAAGGTCGCAGCCATGGGAAAGTTGACAGTTTAGCCTATCTAGTGACAACCCATCATAGGCTAGCTGGGTGATCTTTCAACTTGTACCATGTCGGAGTTTGATTTTCCCCATAGGGTTTCATTGATCGTGTACTCTTGAGTGTAGCTCGGGCTGAGAAGGTCGCAACCATGGGAAAGTTGACAGTTAAGCCTATCTAGTGACAACCCATCATAGGCTAGCTGGGTGATCTTGCAACTTGTATCATGCCGGAGTTTGATTTTCACCATAGGGTTTCATTGATCGCTTACTCGGCAACTTGTATGAAGCAGGATTTCTTCTTTCCCCTTAGCGCTTCATTGATCGTGTACTCTTGAGTGTAGCTCGGGCTGAGAATGACGCAGCCATGGGAAAGTTGACAGTTAAGCCTATCTAGTGACAGCCCATCATAGGCTAGCTGGGTGATCTTGCAACTTGTACCATGTCGGAGTTTGATTTTCCCCATAGGGTTTCATTGATCGTGTACTCTTGAGTGTAGCTCAGGCTGAGAAGGTCGCAGCCATGGGAAAGTTGACAGTTTAGCCTATCTAGTGACAACCCATCATAGGCTAGCTGGGTGATCTTGCAACTTGTACCATGTCGGATTTTGATTTTCCCCATAGGGTTTCATTGATCGTGTACTCTTGAGTGTAGCTCGGGCTGAGAAGGTCGCAGCCATGGGAAAGTTGACAGTTAAGCCTATCTAGTGACAACCCATCATAGGCTAGCTGGGTGATCTTGCAACTTGTACAATGTCGGAGTTTGATTTTCCCCATAGGGTTTCATTGATCGTGTACTCTTGAGTGTAGCTCAGGCTGAGAAGGTCGCAGCCATGGGAAAGTTGACAGTTTAGCCTATCTAGTGACAACCCATCATAGGCTAGCTGGGTGATCTTTCAACTTGTACCATGTCGGAGTTTGATTTTCCCCATAGGGTTTCATTGATCGTGTACTCTTGACTGTAGCTCGGGCTGAGAAGGTCGCAACCATGGGAAAGTTGACAGTTAAGCCTATCTAGTGACAACCCATCATAGGCTAGCTGGGTGATCTTGCAACTTGTATCATGCCGGAGTTTGATTTTCACCATAGGGTTTCATTGATCGCTTACTCGGCAACTTGTATGAAGCAGGATTTCTACTTTCCCCTTAGCGCTTCAGTGATCGTGTACTCTTGAGTGTAGCTCGGGCTGAGAATGACGCAGCCATGGGAAAGTTGACAGTTAAGCCTATCTAGTGACAGCCCATCATAGGCTAGCTGGGTGATCTTGCAACTTGTACCATGTCGGAGTTTGATTTTCCCCATAGGGTTTCATTGATCGTGTACTCTTGAGTGTAGCTCAGGCTGAGAAGGTCGCAGCCATGGGAAAGTTGACAGTTTAGCCTATCTAGTGACAACCCATCATAGGCTAGCTGGGTGATCTTTCAACTTGTACCATGTCGGAGTTTGATTTTCCCCATAGGGTTTCATTGATCGTGTACTCTTGAGTGTAGCTCGGGCTGAGAAGGTCGCAACCATGGGAAAGTTGACAGTTAAGCCTATCTAGTGACAACCCATCATAGGCTAGCTGGGTGATCTTGCAACTTGTATCATGCCGGAGTTTGATTTTCACCATAGGGTTTCATTGATCGCTTACTCGGCAACTTGTATGAAGCAGGATTTCTTCTTTCCCCTTAGCGCTTCATTGATCGTGTACTCTTGAGTGTAGCTCGGGCTGAGAATGACGCAGCCATGGGAAAGTTGACAGTTAAGCCTATCTAGTGACAGCCCATCATAGGCTAGCTGGGTGATCTTGCAACTTGTACCATGTCGGAGTTTGATTTTCCCCATAGGGTTTCATTGATCGTTGTACTCTTGAGTGTAGCTCAGGCTGAGAAGGTCGCAGCCATGGGAAAGTTGACAGTTTAGCCTATCTAGTGACAACCCATCATAGGCTAGCTGGGTGATCTTTCAACTTGTACCATGTCGGAGTTTGATTTTCCCCATAGGGTTTCATTGATCGTGTACTCTTGACTGTAGCTCGGGCTGAGAAGGTCGCAACCATGGGAAAGTTGACAGTTAAGCCTATCTAGTGACAACCCATCATAGGCTAGCTGGGTGATCTTGCAACTTGTATCATGCCGGAGTTTGATTTTCACCATAGGGTTTCATTGATCGCTTACTCGGCAACTTGTATGAAGCAGGATTTCTACTTTCCCCTTAGCGCTTCATTGATCGTGTACTCTTGAGTGTAGCTCGGGCTGAGAATGACGCAGCCATGGGAAAGTTGACAGTTAAGCCTATCTAGTGACAGCCCATCATAGGCTAGCTGGGTGATCTTGCAACTTGTACAATGTCGGAGTTTGATTTTCCCCATAGGGTTTCATTGATCGTGTACTCTTGAGTGTAGCTCAGGCTGAGAAGGTCGCAGCCATGGGAAAGTTGACAGTTTAGCCTATCTAGTGACAACCCATCATAGTCTAGCTGGGTGATCTTTCAACTTGTACCATGTCGGAGTTTGATTTTCCCCATAGGGTTTCATTGATCGTGTACTCTTGAGTGTAGCTCGGGCTGAGAAGGTCGCAACCATGGGAAAGTTGACAGTTAAGCCTATCTAGTGACAACCCATCATAGGCTAGCTGGGTGATCTTGCCACTTGTATCATGCCGGAGTTTGATTTTCACCATAGGGTTTCATTGATCGCTTACTCGGCAACTTGTATGAAGCAGGATTTCTACTTTCCCCTTAGCGCTTCATTGATCGTGTACTCTTGAGTGTAGCTCGGGCTGAGAATGACGCAGCCATGGGAAAGTTGACAGTTAAGCCTATCTAGTGACAGCCCATCATAGGCTAGCTGGGTGATCTTGCAACTTGTACCATGTCGGAGTTTGATTTTCCCCATAGGGTTTCATTGATCGTGTACTCTTGAGTGTAGCTCAGGCTGAGAAGGTCGCAGCCATGGGAAAGTTGACAGTTTAGCCTATCTAGTGACAACCCATCATAGGCTAGCTGGGTGATCTTGCAACTTGTACCATGTCGGATTTTGATTTTCCCCATAGGGTTTCATTGATCGTGTACTCTTGAGTGTAGCTCGGGCTGAGAAGGTCGCAGCCATGGGAAAGTTGACAGTTAAGCCTATCTAGTGACAACCCATCATAGGCTAGCTGGGTGATCTTGCAACTTGTATCATGCCGGAGTTTGATTTTCAGCATAGGGTTTCATTGATCGCTTCTCGGCAACTTGTATGAAGCAGGATTTCTACTTTCCCCTTAGCGCTTCATTGATCGTGTACTCTTGAGTGTAGCTCGGGCTGAGAAGGTCGCAGCCATGGGAAAGTTGACAGTTAAGCCTATCTAGTGACAACCCATCATAGGCTAGCTGGGTGATCTTGCAACTTGTACAATGTCGGAGTTTGATTTTCCCCATAGGGTTTCATTGATCGTGTACTCTTGAGTGTAGCTCAGGCTGAGAAGGTCGCAGCCATGGGAAAGTTGACAGTTTAGCCTATCTAGTGACAACCCATCATAGGCTAGCTGGGTGATCTTTCAACTTGTACCATGTCGGAGTTTGATTTTCCCCATAGGGTTTCATTGATCGTGTACTCTTGACTGTAGCTCGGGCTGAGAAGGTCGCAACCATGGGAAAGTTGACAGTTAAGCCTATCTAGTGACAACCCATCATAGGCTAGCTGGGTGATCTTGCAACTTGTATCATGCCGGAGTTTGATTTTCACCATAGGGTTTCATTGATCGCTTACTCGGCAACTTGTATGAAGCAGGATTTCTACTTTCCCCTTAGCGCTTCAGTGATCGTGTACTCTTGAGTGTAGCTCGGGCTGAGAATGACGCAGCCATGGGAAAGTTGACAGTTAAGCCTATCTAGTGACAGCCCATCATAGGCTAGCTGGGTGATCTTGCAACTTGTACCATGTCTGAGTTTGATTTTCCCCATAGGGTTTCATTGATCGTGTACTCTTGAGTGTAGCTCGGGCTGAGAAGGTCGCAGCCATGGGAAAGTTGACAGTTAAGCCTATCTAGTGACAACCCATCATAGGCTAGCTGGGTGATCTTGCAACTTGTATCATGCCGGAGTTTGATTTTCACCATAGGGTTTCATTGATCGCTTACTCGGCAACTTGTATGAAGCAGGATTTCTTCTTTCCCCTTAGCGCTTCATTGATCGTGTACTCTTGAGTGTAGCTCGGGCTGAGAATGACGCAGCCATGGGAAAGTTGACAGTTAAGCCTATCTAGTGACAGCCCATCATAGGCTAGCTGGGTGATCTTGCAACTTGTACCATGTCGGAGTTTGATTTTCCCCATAGGGTTTCATTGATCGTGTACTCTTGAGTGTAGCTCAGGCTGAGAAGGTCGCAGCCATGGGAAAGTTGACAGTTTAGCCTATCTAGTGTCAACCCATCATAGGCTAGCTGGGTGATCTTGCAACTTGTATCATGCCGGAGTTTGATTTTCACCATAGGGTTTCATTGATCGCTTACTCGGCAACTTGTATGAAGCAGGATTTCTACTTTCCCCTTAGCGCTTCATTGATCGTGTACTCTTGAGTGTAGCTCGGGCTGAGAATGACGCAGCCATGGGAAAGTTGACAGTTAAGCCTATCTAGTGACAGCCCATCATAGGCTAGCTGGGTGATCTTGCAACTTGTACAATGTCGGAGTTTGATTTTCCCCATAGGGTTTCATTGATCATGTACTCTTGAGTGTAGCTCAGGCTGAGAAGGTCGCAGCCATGGGAAAGTTGACAGTTTAGCCTATCTAGTGACAACCCATCATAGGCTAGCTGGGTGATCTTTCAACTTGTACCATGTCGGAGTTTGATTTTCCCCATAGGGTTTCATTGATCGTGTACTCTTGAGTGTAGCTCGGGCTGAGAAGGTCGCAACCATGGGAAAGTTGACAGTTAAGCCTATCTAGTGACAACCCATCATAGGCTAGCTGGGTGATCTTGCAACTTGTATCATGCCGGAGTTTGATTTTCACCATAGGGTTTCATTGATCGCTTACTCGGCAACTTGTATGAAGCAGGATTTCTTCTTTCCCCTTAGCGCTTCATTGATCGTGTACTCTTGAGTGTAGCTCGGGCTGAGAATGACGCAGCCATGGGAAAGTTGACAGTTAAGCCTATCTAGTGACAGCCCATCATAGGCTAGCTGGGTGATCTTGCAACTTGTACCATGTCGGAGTTTGATTTTCCCCATAGGGTTTCATTGATCGTGTACTCTTGAGTGTAGCTCAGGCTGAGAAGGTCGCAGCCATGGGAAAGTTGACAGTTTAGCCTATCTAGTGTCAACCCATCATAGGCTAGCTGGGTGATCTTGCAACTTGTATCATGCCGGAGTTTGATTTTCACCATAGGGTTTCATTGATCGCTTACTCGGCAACTTGTATGAAGCAGGATTTCTACTTTCCCCTTAGCGCTTCATTGATCGTGTACTCTTGAGTGTAGCTCGGGCTGAGAATGACGCAGCCATGGGAAAGTTGACAGTTAAGCCTATCTAGTGACAGCCCATCATAGGCTAGCTGGGTGATCTTGCAACTTGTACAATGTCGGAGTTTGATTTTCCCCATAGGGTTTCATTGATCGTGTACTCTTGAGTGTAGCTCAGGCTGAGAAGGTCGCAGCCATGGGAAAGTTGACAGTTTAGCCTATCTAGTGACAACCCATCATAGGCTAGCTGGGTGATCTTTCAACTTGTACCATGTCGGAGTTTGATTTTCCCCATAGGGTTTCATTGATCGTGTACTCTTGAGTGTAGCTCGGGCTGAGAAGGTCGCAACCATGGGAAAGTTGACAGTTAAGCCTATCTAGTGACAACCCATCATAGGCTAGCTGGGTGATCTTGCAACTTGTATCATGCCGGAGTTTGATTTTCACCATAGGGTTTCATTGATCGCTTACTCGGCAACTTGTATGAAGCAGGATTTCTACTTTCCCCTTAGCGCTTCATTGATCGTGTACTCTTGAGTGTAGCTCGGGCTGAGAATGACGCAGCCATGGGAAAGTTGACAGTTAAGCCTATCTAGTGACAGCCCATCATAGGCTAGCTGGGTGATCTTGCAACTTGTACCATGTCGGAGTTTGATTTTCCCCATAGGGTTTCATTGATCGTGTACTCTTGAGTGTAGCTCAGGCTGAGAAGGTCGCAGCCATGGGAAAGTTGACAGTTTAGCCTATCTAGTGACAACCCATCATAGGCTAGCTGGGTGATCTTGCAACTTGTACCATGTCGGATTTTGATTTTCCCCATAGGGTTTCATTGATCGTGTACTCTTGAGTGTAGCTCGGGCTGAGAAGGTCGCAGCCATGGGAAAGTTGACAGTTAAGCCTATCTAGTGACAACCCATCATAGGCTAGCTGGGTGATCTTGCAACTTGTATCATGCCGGAGTTTGATTTTCAGCATAGGGTTTCATTGATCGCTTCTCGGCAACTTGTATGAAGCAGGATTTCTACTTTCCCCTTAGCGCTTCATTGATCGTGTACTCTTGAGTGTAGCTCGGGCTGAGAAGGTCGCAGCCATGGGAAAGTTGACAGTTAAGCCTATCTAGTGACAACCCATCATAGGCTAGCTGGGTGATCTTGCAACTTGTACAATGTCGGAGTTTGATTTTCCCCATAGGGTTTCATTGATCGTGTACTCTTGAGTGTAGCTCAGGCTGAGAAGGTCGCAGCCATGGAAAAGTTGACAGTTTAGCCTATCTAGTGACAACCCATCATAGGCTAGCTGGGTGATCTTTCAACTTGTACCATGTCGGAGTTTGATTTTCCCCATAGGGTTTCATTGATCGTGTACTCTTGACTGTAGCTCGGGCTGAGAAGGTCGCAACCATGGGAAAGTTGACAGTTAAGCCTATCTAGTGACAACCCATCATAGGCTAGCTGGGTGATCTTGCAACTTGTATCATGCCGGAGTTTGATTTTCACCATAGGGTTTCATTGATCGCTTACTCGGCAACTTGTATGAAGCAGGATTTCTACTTTCCCCTTTTCGCTTCAGTGATCGTGTACTCTTGAGTGTAGCTCGGGCTGAGAATGACGCAGCCATGGGAAAGTTGACAGTTAAGCCTATCTAGTGACAGCCCATCATAGGCTAGCTGGGTGATCTTGCAACTTGTACCATGTCGGAGTTTGATTTTCCCCATAGGGTTTCATTGATCGTGTACTCTTGAGTGTAGCTCAGGCTGAGAAGGTCGCAGCCATGGGAAAGTTGACAGTTTAGCCTATCTAGTGACAACCCATCATAGGCTAGCTGGGTGATCTTTCAACTTGTACCATGTCGGAGTTTGATTTTCCCCATAGGGTTTCATTGATCGTGTACTCTTGAGTGTAGCTCGGGCTGAGAAGGTCGCAACCATGGGAAAGTTGACAGTTAAGCCTATCTAGTGACAACCCATCATAGGCTAGCTGGGTGATCTTGCAACTTGTATCATGCCGGAGTTTGATTTTCACCATAGGGTTTCATTGATCGCTTACTCGGCAACTTGTATGAAGCAGGATTTCTTCTTTCCCCTTAGCGCTTCATTGATCGTGTACTCTTGAGTGTAGCTCGGGCTGAGAATGACGCAGCCATGGGAAAGTTGACAGTTAAGCCTATCTAGTGACAGCCCATCATAGGCTAGCTGGGTGATCTTGCAACTTGTACCATGTCGGAGTTTGATTTTCCCCATAGGGTTTCATTGATCGTGTACTCTTGAGTGTAGCTCAGGCTGAGAAGGTCGCAGCCATGGGAAAGTTGACAGTTTAGCCTATCTAGTGACAACCCATCATAGGCTAGCTGGGTGATCTTTCAACTTGTACCATGTCGGAGTTTGATTTTCCCCATAGGGTTTCATTGATCGTGTACTCTTGACTGTAGCTCGGGCTGAGAAGGTCGCAGCCATGGGAAAGTTGACAGTTAAGCCTATCTAGTGACAACCCATCATAGGCTAGCTGGGTGATCTTGCAACTTGTATCATGCCGGAGTTTGATTTTCACCATAGGGTTTCATTGATCGCTTACTCGGCAACTTGTATGAAGCAGGATTTCTACTTTCCCCTTAGCGCTTCATTGATCGTGTACTCTTGAGTGTAGCTCGGGCTGAGAAGGTCGCAGCCATGGGAAAGTTTACAGTTAAGCCTATTTAGTGACAACCCATCATAGGCTAGCTGGGTGATCTTGCAACTTGTACAATGTCGGAGTTTGATTTTCCCCATAGGGTTTCATTGATCGTGTACTCTTGAGTGTAGCTCAGGCTGAGAAGGTCGCAGCCATGGGAAAGTTGACAGTTTAGCCTATCTAGTGACAACCCATCATAGGCTAGCTGGGTGATCTTGCAACTTGTACCATGTCGGATTTTGATTTTCCCCATAGGGTTTCATTGATCGTGTACTCTTGAGTGTAGCTCGGGCTGAGAAGGTCGCAGCCATGGGAAAGTTGACAGTTAAGCCTATCTAGTGACAACCCATCATAGGCTAGCTGGGTGATCTTGCAACTTGTATCATGCCGGAGTTTGATTTTCAGCATAGGGTTTCATTGATCGCTTCTCGGCAACTTGTATGAAGCAGGATTTCTACTTTCCCCTTAGCGCTTCATTGATCGTGTACTCTTGAGTGTAGCTCGGGCTGAGAAGGTCGCAGCCATGGGAAAGTTGACAGTTAAGCCTATCTAGTGACAACCCATCATAGGCTAGCTGGGTGATCTTGCAACTTGTACAATGTCGGAGTTTGATTTTCCCCATAGGGTTTCATTGATCGTGTACTCTTGAGTGTAGCTCAGGCTGAGAAGGTCGCAGCCATGGAAAAGTTGACAGTTTAGCCTATCTAGTGACAACCCATCATAGGCTAGCTGGGTGATCTTTCAACTTGTACCATGTCGGAGTTTGATTTTCCCCATAGGGTTTCATTGATCGTGTACTCTTGACTGTAGCTCGGGCTGAGAAGGTCGCAACCATGGGAAAGTTGACAGTTAAGCCTATCTAGTGACAACCCATCATAGGCTAGCTGGGTGATCTTGCAACTTGTATCATGCCGGAGTTTGATTTTCACCATAGGGTTTCATTGATCGCTTACTCGGCAACTTGTATGAAGCAGGATTTCTACTTTCCCCTTTTCGCTTCAGTGATCGTGTACTCTTGAGTGTAGCTCGGGCTGAGAATGACGCAGCCATGGCAAAGTTGACAGTTAAGCCTATCTAGTGACAGCCCATCATAGGCTAGCTGGGTGATCTTGCAACTTGTACCATGTCGGAGTTTGATTTTCCCCATAGGGTTTCATTGATCGTGTACTCTTGAGTGTAGCTCAGGCTGAGAAGGTCGCAGCCATGGGAAAGTTGACAGTTTAGCCTATCTAGTGACAACCCATCATAGGCTAGCTGGGTGATCTTTCAACTTGTACCATGTCGGAGTTTGATTTTCCCCATAGGGTTTCATTGATCGTGTACTCTTGAGTGTAGCTCGGGCTGAGAAGGTCGCAACCATGGGAAAGTTGACAGTTAAGCCTATCTAGTGACAACCCATCATAGGCTAGCTGGGTGATCTTGCAACTTGTATCATGCCGGAGTTTGATTTTCACCATAGGGTTTCATTGATCGCTTACTCGGCAACTTGTATGAAGCAGGATTTCTTCTTTCCCCTTAGCGCTTCATTGATCGTGTACTCTTGAGTGTAGCTCGGGCTGAGAATGACGCAGCCATGGGAAAGTTGACAGTTAAGCCTATCTAGTGACAGCCCATCATAGGCTAGCTGGGTGATCTTGCAACTTGTACCATGTCGGAGTTTGATTTTCCCCATAGGGTTTCATTGATCGTGTACTCTTGAGTGTAGCTCAGGCTGAGAAGGTCGCAGCCATGGGAAAGTTGACAGTTTAGCCTATCTAGTGACAACCCATCATAGGCTAGCTGGGTGATCTTTCAACTTGTACCATGTCGGAGTTTGATTTTCCCCATAGGGTTTCATTGATCGTGTACTCTTGAGTGTAGCTCGGGCTGAGAAGGTCGCAGCCATGGGAAAGTTGACAGTTAAGCCTATCTAGTGACAACCCATCATAGGCTAGCTGGGTGATCTTGCAACTTGTATCATGCCGGAGTTTGATTTTCACCATAGGGTTTCATTGATCGCTTACTCGGCAACTTGTATGAAGCAGGATTTCTACTTTCCCCTTAGCGCTTCATTGATCGTGTACTCTTGAGTGTAGCTCGGGCTGAGAAGGTCGCAGCCATGGGAAAGTTTACAGTTAAGCCTATTTAGTGACAACCCATCATAGGCTAGCTGGGTGATCTTGCAACTTGTACAATGTCGGAGTTTGATTTTCCCCATAGGGTTTCATTGATCGTGTACTCTTGAGTGTAGCTCAGGCTGAGAAGGTCGCAGCCATGGGAAAGTTGACAGTTTAGCCTATCTAGTGACAACCCATCATAGGCTAGCTGGGTGATCTTGCAACTTGTACCATGTCGGATTTTGATTTTCCCCATAGGGTTTCATTGATCGTGTACTCTTGAGTGTAGCTCGGGCTGAGAAGGTCGCAGCCATGGGAAAGTTGACAGTTAAGCCTATCTAGTGACAACCCATCATAGGCTAGCTGGGTGATCTTGCAACTTGTATCATGCCGGAGTTTGATTTTCACCATAGGGTTTCATTGATCGCTTCTCGGCAACTTGTATGAAGCAGGATTTCTACTTTCCCCTTAGCGCTTCATTGATCGTGTACTCTTGAGTGTAGCTCGGGCTGAGAAGGTCGCAGCCATGGGAAAGTTGACAGTTAAGCCTATCTAGTGACAACCCATCATAGGCTAGCTGGGTGATCTTGCAACTTGTACAATGTCGGAGTTTGATTTTCCCCATAGGGTTTCATTGATCGTGTACTCTTGAGTGTAGCTCAGGCTGAGAAGGTCGCAGCCATGGGAAAGTTGACAGTTTAGCCTATCTAGTGACAACCCATCATAGGCTAGCTGGGTGATCTTTCAACTTGTACCATGTCGGAGTTTGATTTTCCCCATAGGGTTTCATTGATCGTGTACTCTTGACTGTAGCTCGGGCTGAGAAGGTCGCAACCATGGGAAAGTTGACAGTTAAGCCTATCTAGTGTTAACCCATCATAGGCTAGCTGGGTGATCTTGCAACTTGTATCATGCCGGAGTTTGATTTTCACCATAGGGTTTCATTGATCGCTTACTCGGCAACTTGTATGAAGCAGGATTTCTACTTTCCCCTTAGCGCTTCAGTGATCGTGTACTCTTGAGTGTAGCTCGGGCTGAGAATGACGCAGCCATGGGAAAGTTGACAGTTAAGCCTATCTAGTGACAGCCCATCATAGGCTAGCTGGGTGATCTTGCAACTTGTACCATGTCTGAGTTTGATTTTCCCCATAGGGTTTCATTGATCGTGTACTCTTGAGTGTAGCTCGGGCTGAGAAGGTCGCAGCCATGGGAAAGTTGACAGTTAAGCCTATCTAGTGACAACCCATCATAGGCTAGCTGGGTGATCTTGCAACTTGTATCATGCCGGAGTTTGATTTTCACCATAGGGTTTCATTGATCGCTTACTCGGCAACTTGTATGAAGCAGGATTTCTTCTTTCCCCTTAGCGCTTCATTGATCGTGTACTCTTGAGTGTAGCTCGGGCTGAGAAGGTCGCAGCCATGGGAAAGTTGACAGTTAAGCCTATCTAGTGACAGCCCATCATAGGCTAGCTGGGTGATCTTGCAACTTGTACCATGTCGGAGTTTGATTTTCCCCATAGGGTTTCATTGATCGTGTACTCTTGAGTGTAGCTCAGGCTGAGAAGGTCGCAGCCATGGGAAAGTTGACAGTTTAGCCTATCTAGTGACAACCCATCATAGGCTAGCTGGGTGATCTTTCAACTTGTACCATGTCGGAGTTTGATTTTCCCCATAGGGTTTCATTGATCGTGTACTCTTGAGTGTAGCTCGGGCTGAGAAGGTCGCAACCATGGGAAAGTTGACAGTTAAGCCTATCTAGTGACAACCCATCATAGGCTAGCTGGGTGATCTTGCAACTTGTATCATGCCGGAGTTTGATTTTCACCATAGGGTTTCATTGATCGCTTACTCGGCAACTTGTATGAAGCAGGATTTCTTCTTTCCCCTTAGCGCTTCATTGATCGTGTACTCTTGAGTGTAGCTCGGGCTGAGAATGACGCAGCCATGGGAAAGTTGACAGTTAAGCCTATCTAGTGACAGCCCATCATAGGCTAGCTGGGTGATCTTGCAACTTGTACCATGTCGGAGTTTGATTTTCCCCATAGGGTTTCATTGATCGTGTACTCTTGAGTGTAGCTCAGGCTGAGAAGGTCGCAGCCATGGGAAAGTTGACAGTTTAGCCTATCTAGTGACAACCCATCATAGGCTAGCTGGGTGATCTTTCAACTTGTACCATGTCGGAGTTTGATTTTCCCCATAGGGTTTCATTGATCGTGTACTCTTGACTGTAGCTCGGGCTGAGAAGGTCGCAACCATGGGAAAGTTGACAGTTAAGCCTATCTAGTGACAACCCATCATAGGCTAGCTGGGTGATCTTGCAACTTGTATCATGCCGGAGTTTGATTTTCACCATAGGGTTTCATTGATCGCTTACTCGGCAACTTGTATGAAGCAGGATTTCTACTTTCCCCTTAGCGCTTCATTGATCGTGTACTCTTGAGTGTAGCTCGGGCTGAGAATGACGCAGCCATGGGAAAGTTGACAGTTAAGCCTATCTAGTGACAGCCCATCATAGGCTAGCTGGGTGATCTTGCAACTTGTACAATGTCGGAGTTTGATTTTCCCCATAGGGTTTCATTGATCGTGTACTCTTGAGTGTAGCTCAGGCTGAGAAGGTCGCAGCCATGGGAAAGTTGACAGTTTAGCCTATCTAGTGACAACCCATCATAGGCTAGCTGGGTGATCTTTCAACTTGTACCATGTCGGAGTTTGATTTTCCCCATAGGGTTTCATTGATCGTGTACTCTTGAGTGTAGCTCGGGCTGAGAAGGTCGCAACCATGGGAAAGTTGACAGTTAAGCCTATCTAGTGACAACCCATCATAGGCTAGCTGGGTGATCTTGCCACTTGTATCATGCCGGAGTTTGATTTTCACCATAGGGTTTCATTGATCGCTTACTCGGCAACTTGTATGAAGCAGGATTTCTACTTTCCCCTTAGCGCTTCATTGATCGTGTACTCTTGAGTGTAGCTCGGGCTGAGAATGACGCAGCCATGGGAAAGTTGACAGTTAAGCCTATCTAGTGACAGCCCATCATAGGCTAGCTGGGTGATCTTGCAACTTGTATCATGCCGGAGTTTGATTTTCAGCGTAGGGTTTCATTGATCGCTTCTCGGCAACTTGTATGAAGCAGGATTTCTACTTTCCCCTTAGCGCTTCATTGATCGTGTACTCTTGAGTGTAGCTCGGGCTGAGAAGGTCGCAGCCATGGGAAAGTTGACAGTTAAGCCTATCTAGTGACAACCCATCATAGGCTAGCTGGGTGATCTTGCAACTTGTACAATGTCGGAGTTTGATTTTCCCCATAGGGTTTCATTGATCGTGTACTCTTGAGTGTAGCTCAGGCTGAGAAGGTCGCAGCCATGGGAAAGTTGACAGTTTAGCCTATCTAGTGACAACCCATCATAGGCTAGCTGGGTGATCTTTCAACTTGTACCATGTCGGAGTTTGATTTTCCCCATAGGGTTTCATTGATCGTGTACTCTTGACTGTAGCTCGGGCTGAGAAGGTCGCAACCATGGGAAAGTTGACAGTTAAGCCTATCTAGTGTTAACCCATCATAGGCTAGCTGGGTGATCTTGCAACTTGTATCATGCCGGAGTTTGATTTTCACCATAGGGTTTCATTGATCGCTTACTCGGCAACTTGTATGAAGCAGGATTTCTACTTTCCCCTTAGCGCTTCAGTGATCGTGTACTCTTGAGTGTAGCTCGGGCTGAGAATGACGCAGCCATGGGAAAGTTGACAGTTAAGCCTATCTAGTGACAGCCCATCATAGGCTAGCTGGGTGATCTTGCAACTTGTACCATGTCTGAGTTTGATTTTCCCCATAGGGTTTCATTGATCGTGTACTCTTGAGTGTAGCTCGGGCTGAGAAGGTCGCAGCCATGGGAAAGTTGACAGTTAAGCCTATCTAGTGACAACCCATCATAGGCTAGCTGGGTGATCTTGCAACTTGTATCATGCCGGAGTTTGATTTTCACCATAGGGTTTCATTGATCGCTTACTCGGCAACTTGTATGAAGCAGGATTTCTTCTTTCCCCTTAGCGCTTCATTGATCGTGTACTCTTGAGTGTAGCTCGGGCTGAGAAGGTCGCAGCCATGGGAAAGTTGACAGTTAAGCCTATCTAGTGACAGCCCATCATAGGCTAGCTGGGTGATCTTGCAACTTGTACCATGTCTGAGTTTGATTTTCCCCATAGGGTTTCATTGATCGTGTACTCTTGAGTGTAGCTCGGGCTGAGAAGGTCGCAGCCATGGGAAAGTTGACAGTTAAGCCTATCTAGTGACAGCCCATCATAGGCTAGCTGGGTGATCTTGCAACTTGTACCATGTCGGAGTTTGATTTTCCCCATAGGGTTTCATTGATCGTGTACTCTTGAGTGTAGCTCAGGCTGAGAAGGTCGCAGCCATGGGAAAGTTGACAGTTTAGCCTATCTAGTGTCAACCCATCATAGGCTAGCTGGGTGATCTTGCAACTTGTATCATGCCGGAGTTTGATTTTCACCATAGGGTTTCATTGATCGCTTACTCGGCAACTTGTATGAAGCAGGATTTCTACTTTCCCCTTAGCGCTTCATTGATCGTGTACTCTTGAGTGTAGCTCGGGCTGAGAATGACGCAGCCATGGGAAAGTTGACAGTTAAGCCTATCTAGTGACAGCCCATCATAGGCTAGCTGGGTGATCTTGCAACTTGTACAATGTCGGAGTTTGATTTTCCCCATAGGGTTTCATTGATCGTGTACTCTTGAGTGTAGCTCAGGCTGAGAAGGTCGCAGCCATGGGAAAGTTGACAGTTTAGCCTATCTAGTGACAACCCATCATAGGCTAGCTGGGTGATCTTTCAACTTGTACCATGTCGGAGTTTGATTTTCCCCATAGGGTTTCATTGATCGTGTACTCTTGAGTGTAGCTCGGGCTGAGAAGGTCGCAACCATGGGAAAGTTGACAGTTAAGCCTATCTAGTGACAACCCATCATAGGCTAGCTGGGTGATCTTGCAACTTGTATCATGCCGGAGTTTGATTTTCACCATAGGGTTTCATTGATCGCTTACTCGGCAACTTGTATGAAGCAGGATTTCTACTTTCCCCTTAGCGCTTCATTGATCGTGTACTCTTGAGTGTAGCTCGGGCTGAGAATGACGCAGCCATGGGAAAGTTGACAGTTAAGCCTATCTAGTGACAGCCCATCATAGGCTAGCTGGGTGATCTAGCAACTTGTACCATGTCGGAGTTTGATTTTCCCCATAGGGTTTCATTGATCGTGTACTCTTGAGTGTAGCTCAGGCTGAGAAGGTCGCAGCCATGGGAAAGTTGACAGTTTAGCCTATCTAGTGACAACCCATCATAGGCTAGCTGGGTGATCTTGCAACTTGTACCATGTCGGATTTTGATTTTCCCCATAGGGTTTCATTGATCGTGTACTCTTGAGTGTAGCTCGGGCTGAGAAGGTCGCAGCCATGGGAAAGTTGACAGTTAAGCCTATCTAGTGACAACCCATCATAGGCTAGCTGGGTGATCTTGCAACTTGTATCATGCCGGAGTTTGATTTTCAGCATAGGGTTTCATTGATCGCTTCTCGGCAACTTGTATGAAGCAGGATTTCTACTTTCCACTTAGCGCTTCATTGATCGTGTACTCTTGAGTGCAGCTCGGGCTGAGAAGGTCGCAGCCATGGGAAAGTTGACAGTTAAGCCTATCTAGTGACAACCCATCATAGGCTAGCTGGGTGATCTTGCAACTTGTACAATGTCGGAGTTTGATTTTCCCCATAGGGTTTCATTGATCGTGTACTCTTGAGTGTAGCTCAGGCTGAGAAGGTCGCAGCCATGGGAAAGTTGACAGTTTAGCCTATCTAGTGACAACCCATCATAGGCTAGCTGGGTGATCTTTCAACTTGTACCATGTCGGAGTTTGATTTTCCCCATAGGGTTTCATTGATCGTGTACTCTTGAGTGTAGCTCGGGCTGAGAAGGTCGCAACCATGGGAAAGTTGACAGTTAAGCCTATCTAGTGACAACCCATCATAGGCTAGCTGGGTGATCTTGCAACTTGTATCATGCCGGAGTTTAATTTTCACCATAGGGTTTCATTGATCGCTTACTCGGCAACTTGTATGAAGCAGGATTTCTTCTTTCCCCTTAGCGCTTCATTGATCGTGTACTCTTGAGTGTAGCTCGGGCTGAGAATGACGCAGCCATGGGAAAGTTGACAGTTAAGCCTATCTAGTGACAGCCCATCATAGGCTAGCTGGGTGATCTTGCAACTTGTACCATGTCGGAGTTTGATTTTCCCCATAGGGTTTCATTGATCGTGTACTCTTGAGTGTAGCTCAGGCTGAGAAGGTCGCAGCCATGGGAAAGTTGACAGTTTAGCCTATCTAGTGACAACCCATCATAGGCTAGCTGGGTGATCTTTCAACTTGTACCATGTCGGAGTTTGATTTTCCCCATAGGGTTTCATTGATCGTGTACTCTTGACTGTAGCTCGGGCTGAGAAGGTCGCAGCCATGGGAAAGTTGACAGTTAAGCCTATCTAGTGACAACCCATCATAGGCTAGCTGGGTGATCTTGCAACTTGTATCATGCCGGAGTTTGATTTTCACCATAGGGTTTCATTGATCGCTTACTCGGCAACTTGTATGAAGCAGGATTTCTACTTTCCCCTTAGCGCTTCATTGATCGTGTACTCTTGAGTGTAGCTCGGGCTGAGAAGGTCGCAGCCATGGGAAAGTTTACAGTTAAGCCTATTTAGTGACAACCCATCATAGGCTAGCTGGGTGATCTTGCAACTTGTACAATGTCGGAGTTTGATTTTCCCCATAGGGTTTCATTGATCGTGTACTCTTGAGTGTAGCTCAGGCTGAGAAGGTCGCAGCCATGGGAAAGTTGACAGTTTAGCCTATCTAGTGACAACCCATCATAGGCTAGCTGGGTGATCTTGCAACTTGTACCATGTCGGATTTTGATTTTCCCCATAGGGTTTCATTGATCGTGTACTCTTGAGTGTAGCTCGGGCTGAGAAGGTCGCAGCCATGGGAAAGTTGACAGTTAAGCCTATCTAGTGACAACCCATCATAGGCTAGCTGGGTGATCTTGCAACTTGTATCATGCCGGAGTTTGATTTTCACCATAGGGTTTCATTGATCGCTTCTCGGCAACTTGTATGAAGCAGGATTTCTACTTTCCCCTTAGCGCTTCATTGATCGTGTACTCTTGAGTGTAGCTCGGGCTGAGAAGGTCGCAGCCATGGGAAAGTTGACAGTTAAGCCTATCTAGTGACAACCCATCATAGGCTAGCTGGGTGATCTTGCAACTTGTACAATGTCGGAGTTTGATTTTCCCCATAGGGTTTCATTGATCGTGTACTCTTGAGTGTAGCTCAGGCTGAGAAGGTCGCAGCCATGGGAAAGTTGACAGTTTAGCCTATCTAGTGACAACCCATCATAGGCTTAGCTGGGTGATCTTTCAACTTGTACCATGTCGAAGTTTGATTTTCCCCATAGGGTTTCATTGATCGTGTACTCTTGACTGTAGCTCGGGCTGAGAAGGTCGCAACCATGGGAAAGTTGACAGTTAAGCCTATCTAGTGACAACCCATCATAGGCTAGCTGGGTGATCTTGCAACTTGTATCATGCCGGAGTTTGATTTTCACCATAGGGTTTCATTGATCGCTTACTCGGCAACTTGTATGAAGCAGGATTTCTACTTTCCCCTTAGCGCTTCAGTGATCGTGTACTCTTGAGTGTAGCTCGGGCTGAGAATGACGCAGCCATGGGAAAGTTGACAGTTAAGCCTATCTAGTGACAGCCCATCATAGGCTAGCTGGGTGATCTTGCAACTTGTACCATGTCGGAGTTTGATTTTCCCCATAGGGTTTCATTGATCGTGTACTCTTGAGTGTAGCTCAGGCTGAGAAGGTCGCAGCCATGGGAAAGTTGACAGTTTAGCCTATCTAGTGACAACCCATCATAGGCTAGCTGGGTGATCTTTCAACTTGTACCATGTCGGAGTTTGATTTTCCCCATAGGGTTTCATTGATCGTGTACTCTTGAGTGTAGCTCGGGCTGAGAAGGTCGCAACCATGGGAAAGTTGACAGTTAAGCCTATCTAGTGACAACCCATCATAGGCTAGCTGGGTGATCTTGCAACTTGTATCATGCCGGAGTTTGATTTTCACCATAGGGTTTCATTGATCGCTTACTCGGCAACTTGTATGAAGCAGGATTTCTTCTTTCCCCTTAGCGCTTCATTGATCGTGTACTCTTGAGTGTAGCTCAGGCTGAGAAGGTCGCAGCCATGGGAAAGTTGACAGTTTAGCCTATCTAGTGACAACCCATCATAGGCTAGCTGGGTGATCTTTCAACTTGTACCATGTCGGAGTTTGATTTTCCCCATAGGGTTTCATTGATCGTGTACTCTTGAGTGTAGCTCGGGCTGAGAAGGTCGCAACCATGGGAAAGTTGACAGTTAAGCCTATCTAGTGACAACCCATCATAGGCTAGCTGGGTGATCTTGCCACTTGTATCATGCCGGAGTTTGATTTTCACCATAGGGTTTCATTGATCGCTTACTCGGCAACTTGTATGAAGCAGGATTTCTACTTTCCCCTTAGCGCTTCATTGATCGTGTACTCTTGAGTGTAGCTCGGGCTGAGAATGACGCAGCCATGGGAAAGTTGACAGTTAAGCCTATCTAGTGACAGCCCATCATAGGCTAGCTGGGTGATCTTGCAACTTGTACCATGTCGGAGTTTGATTTTCCCCATAGGGTTTCATTGATCGTGTACTCTTGAGTGTAGCTCAGGCTGAGAAGGTCGCAGCCATGGGAAAGTTGACAGTTTAGCCTATCTAGTGACAACCCATCATAGGCTAGCTGGGTGATCTTGCAACTTGTACCATGTCGGATTTTGATTTTCCCCATAGGGTTTCATTGATCGTGTACTCTTGAGTGTAGCTCGGGCTGAGAAGGTCGCAGCCATGGGAAAGTTGACAGTTAAGCCTATCTAGTGACAACCCATCATAGGCTAGCTGGGTGATCTTGCAACTTGTATCATGCCGGAGTTTGATTTTCAGCGTAGGGTTTCATTGATCGCTTCTCGGCAACTTGTATGAAGCAGGATTTCTACTTTCCCCTTAGCGCTTCATTGATCGTGTACTCTTGAGTGTAGCTCGGGCTGAGAAGGTCGCAGCCATGGGAAAGTTGACAGTTAAGCCTATCTAGTGACAACCCATCATAGGCTAGCTGGGTGATCTTGCAACTTGTACAATGTCGGAGTTTGATTTTCCCCATAGGGTTTCATTGATCGTGTACTCTTGAGTGTAGCTCAGGCTGAGAAGGTCGCAGCCATGGGAAAGTTGACAGTTTAGCCTATCTAGTGACAACCCATCATAGGCTAGCTGGGTGATCTTTCAACTTGTACCATGTCGGAGTTTGATTTTCCCCATAGGGTTTCATTGATCGTGTACTCTTGACTGTAGCTCGGGCTGAGAAGGTCGCAACCATGGGAAAGTTGACAGTTAAGCCTATCTAGTGTTAACCCATCATAGGCTAGCTGGGTGATCTTGCAACTTGTATCATGCCGGAGTTTGATTTTCACCATAGGGTTTCATTGATCGCTTACTCGGCAACTTGTATGAAGCAGGATTTCTACTTTCCCCTTAGCGCTTCAGTGATCGTGTACTCTTGAGTGTAGCTCGGGCTGAGAATGACGCAGCCATGGGAAAGTTGACAGTTAAGCCTATCTAGTGACAGCCCATCATAGGCTAGCTGGGTGATCTTGCAACTTGTACCATGTCTGAGTTTGATTTTCCCCATAGGGTTTCATTGATCGTGTACTCTTGAGTGTAGCTCGGGCTGAGAAGGTCGCAGCCATGGGAAAGTTGACAGTTAAGCCTATCTAGTGACAACCCATCATAGGCTAGCTGGGTGATCTTGCAACTTGTATCATGCCGGAGTTTGATTTTCACCATAGGGTTTCATTGATCGCTTACTCGGCAACTTGTATGAAGCAGGATTTCTTCTTTCCCCTTAGCGCTTCATTGATCGTGTACTCTTGAGTGTAGCTCGGGCTGAGAAGGTCGCAGCCATGGGAAAGTTGACAGTTAAGCCTATCTAGTGACAGCCCATCATAGGCTAGCTGGGTGATCTTGCAACTTGTACCATGTCGGAGTTTGATTTTCCCCATAGGGTTTCATTGATCGTGTACTCTTGAGTGTAGCTCAGGCTGAGAAGGTCGCAGCCATGGGAAAGTTGACAGTTTAGCCTATCTAGTGTCAACCCATCATAGGCTAGCTGGGTGATCTTGCAACTTGTATCATGCCGGAGTTTGATTTTCACCATAGGGTTTCATTGATCGCTTACTCGGCAACTTGTATGAAGCAGGATTTCTACTTTCCCCTTAGCGCTTCATTGATCGTGTACTCTTGAGTGTAGCTCGGGCTGAGAATGACGCAGCCATGGGAAAGTTGACAGTTAAGCCTATCTAGTGACAGCCCATCATAGGCTAGCTGGGTGATCTTGCAACTTGTACAATGTCGGAGTTTGATTTTCCCCATAGGGTTTCATTGATCGTGTACTCTTGAGTGTAGCTCAGGCTGAGAAGGTCGCAGCCATGGGAAAGTTGACAGTTTAGCCTATCTAGTGACAACCCATCATAGGCTAGCTGGGTGATCTTTCAACTTGTACCATGTCGGAGTTTGATTTTCCCCATAGGGTTTCATTGATCGTGTACTCTTGAGTGTAGCTCGGGCTGAGAAGGTCGCAACCATGGGAAAGTTGACAGTTAAGCCTATCTAGTGACAACCCATCATAGGCTAGCTGGGTGATCTTGCAACTTGTATCATGCCGGAGTTTGATTTTCACCATAGGGTTTCATTGATCGCTTACTCGGCAACTTGTATGAAGCAGGATTTCTACTTTCCCCTTAGCGCTTCATTGATCGTGTACTCTTGAGTGTAGCTCGGGCTGAGAATGACGCAGCCATGGGAAAGTTGACAGTTAAGCCTATCTAGTGACAGCCCATCATAGGCTAGCTGGGTGATCTTGCAACTTGTACCATGTCGGAGTTTGATTTTCCCCATAGGGTTTCATTGATCGTGTACTCTTGAGTGTAGCTCAGGCTGAGAAGGTCGCAGCCATGGGAAAGTTGACAGTTTAGCCTATCTAGTGACAACCCATCATAGGCTAGCTGGGTGATCTTGCAACTTGTACCATGTCGGATTTTGATTTTCCCCATAGGGTTTCATTGATCGTGTACTCTTGAGTGTAGCTCGGGCTGAGAAGGTCGCAGCCATGGGAAAGTTGACAGTTAAGCCTATCTAGTGACAACCCATCATAGGCTAGCTGGGTGATCTTGCAACTTGTATCATGCCGGAGTTTGATTTTCACCATAGGGTTTCATTGATCGCTTCTCGGCAACTTGTATGAAGCAGGATTTCTACTTTCCCCTTAGCGCTTCATTGATCGTGTACTCTTGAGTGTAGCTCGGGCTGAGAAGGTCGCAGCCATGGGAAAGTTGACAGTTAAGCCTATCTAGTGACAACCCATCATAGGCTAGCTGGGTGATCTTGCAACTTGTACAATGTCGGAGTTTGATTTTCCCCATAGGGTTTCATTGATCGTGTACTCTTGAGTGTAGCTCAGGCTGAGAAGGTCGCAGCCATGGGAAAGTTGACAGTTTAGCCTATCTAGTGACAACCCATCATAGGCTAGCTGGGTGATCTTTCAACTTGTACCATGTCGGAGTTTGATTTTCCCCATAGGGTTTCATTGATCGTGTACTCTTGAGTGTAGCTCGGGCTGAGAAGGTCGCAACCATGGGAAAGTTGACAGTTAAGCCTATCTAGTGACAACCCATCATAGGCTAGCTGGGTGATCTTGCAACTTGTATCATGCCGGAGTTTGATTTTCACCATAGGGTTTCATTGATCGCTTCTCGGCAACTTGTATGAAGCAGGATTTCTACTTTCCCCTTAGCGCTTCATTGATCGTGTACTCTTGAGTGTAGCTCGGGCTGAGAAGGTCGCAGCCATGGGAAAGTTGACAGTTAAGCCTATCTAGTGACAACCCATCATAGGCTAGCTGGGTGATCTTGCAACTTGTACAATGTCGGAGTTTGATTTTCCCCATAGGGTTTCATTGATCGTGTACTCTTGAGTGTAGCTCAGGCTGAGAAGGTCGCAGCCATGGGAAAGTTGACAGTTTAGCCTATCTAGTGACAACCCATCATAGGCTTAGCTGGGTGATCTTTCAACTTGTACCATGTCGGAGTTTGATTTTCCCCATAGGGTTTCATTGATCGTGTACTCTTGACTGTAGCTCGGGCTGAGAAGGTCGCAACCATGGGAAAGTTGACAGTTAAGCCTATCTAGTGACAACCCATCATAGGCTAGCTGGGTGATCTTGCAACTTGTATCATGCCGGAGTTTGATTTTCACCATAGGGTTTCATTGATCGCTTACTCGGCAACTTGTATGAAGCAGGATTTCTACTTTCCCCTTAGCGCTTCAGTGATCGTGTACTCTTGAGTGTAGCTCGGGCTGAGAATGACGCAGCCATGGGAAAGTTGACAGTTAAGCCTATCTAGTGACAGCCCATCATAGGCTAGCTGGGTGATCTTGCAACTTGTACCATGTCGGAGTTTGATTTTCCCCATAGGGTTTCATTGATCGTGTACTCTTGAGTGTAGCTCAGGCTGAGAAGGTCGCAGCCATGGGAAAGTTGACAGTTTAGCCTATCTAGTGACAACCCATCATAGGCTAGCTGGGTGATCTTTCAACTTGTACCATGTCGGAGTTTGATTTTCCCCATAGGGTTTCATTGATCGTGTACTCTTGAGTGTAGCTCGGGCTGAGAAGGTCGCAACCATGGGAAAGTTGACAGTTAAGCCTATCTAGTGACAACCCATCATAGGCTAGCTGGGTGATCTTGCAACTTGTATCATGCCGGAGTTTGATTTTCACCATAGGGTTTCATTGATCGCTTACTCGGCAACTTGTATGAAGCAGGATTTCTTCTTTCCCCTTAGCGCTTCATTGATCGTGTACTCTTGAGTGTAGCTCAGGCTGAGAAGGTCGCAGCCATGGGAAAGTTGACAGTTTAGCCTATCTAGTGACAACCCATCATAGGCTAGCTGGGTGATCTTTCAACTTGTACCATGTCGGAGTTTGATTTTCCCCATAGGGTTTCATTGATCGTGTACTCTTGAGTGTAGCTCGGGCTGAGAAGGTCGCAACCATGGGAAAGTTGACAGTTAAGCCTATCTAGTGACAACCCATCATAGGCTAGCTGGGTGATCTTGCCACTTGTATCATGCCGGAGTTTGATTTTCACCATAGGGTTTCATTGATCGCTTACTCGGCAACTTGTATGAAGCAGGATTTCTACTTTCCCCTTAGCGCTTCATTGATCGTGTACTCTTGAGTGTAGCTCGGGCTGAGAATGACGCAGCCATGGGAAAGTTGACAGTTAAGCCTATCTAGTGACAGCCCATCATAGGCTAGCTGGGTGATCTTGCAACTTGTACCATGTCGGAGTTTGATTTTCCCCATAGGGTTTCATTGATCGTGTACTCTTGAGTGTAGCTCAGGCTGAGAAGGTCGCAGCCATGGGAAAGTTGACAGTTTAGCCTATCTAGTGACAACCCATCATAGGCTAGCTGGGTGATCTTGCAACTTGTACCATGTCGGATTTTGATTTTCCCCATAGGGTTTCATTGATCGTGTACTCTTGAGTGTAGCTCGGGCTGAGAAGGTCGCAGCCATGGGAAAGTTGACAGTTAAGCCTATCTAGTGACAACCCATCATAGGCTAGCTGGGTGATCTTGCAACTTGTATCATGCCGGAGTTTGATTTTCAGCGTAGGGTTTCATTGATCGCTTCTCGGCAACTTGTATGAAGCAGGATTTCTACTTTCCCCTTAGCGCTTCATTGATCGTGTACTCTTGAGTGTAGCTCGGGCTGAGAAGGTCGCAGCCATGGGAAAGTTGACAGTTAAGCCTATCTAGTGACAACCCATCATAGGCTAGCTGGGTGATCTTGCAACTTGTACAATGTCGGAGTTTGATTTTCCCCATAGGGTTTCATTGATCGTGTACTCTTGAGTGTAGCTCAGGCTGAGAAGGTCGCAGCCATGGGAAAGTTGACAGTTTAGCCTATCTAGTGACAACCCATCATAGGCTAGCTGGGTGATCTTTCAACTTGTACCATGTCGGAGTTTGATTTTCCCCATAGGGTTTCATTGATCGTGTACTCTTGACTGTAGCTCGGGCTGAGAAGGTCGCAACCATGGGAAAGTTGACAGTTAAGCCTATCTAGTGTTAACCCATCATAGGCTAGCTGGGTGATCTTGCAACTTGTATCATGCCGGAGTTTGATTTTCACCATAGGGTTTCATTGATCGCTTACTCGGCAACTTGTATGAAGCAGAATTTCTACTTTCCCCTTAGCGCTTCAGTGATCGTGTACTCTTGAGTGTAGCTCGGGCTGAGAATGACGCAGCCATGGGAAAGTTGACAGTTAAGCCTATCTAGTGACAGCCCATCATAGGCTAGCTGGGTGATCTTGCAACTTGTACCATGTCTGAGTTTGATTTTCCCCATAGGGTTTCATTGATCGTGTACTCTTGAGTGTAGCTCGGGCTGAGAAGGTCGCAGCCATGGGAAAGTTGACAGTTAAGCCTATCTAGTGACAACCCATCATAGGCTAGCTGGGTGATCTTGCAACTTGTATCATGCCGGAGTTTGATTTTCACCATAGGGTTTCATTGATCGCTTACTCGGCAACTTGTATGAAGCAGGATTTCTTCTTTCCCCTTAGCGCTTCATTGATCGTGTACTCTTGAGTGTAGCTCGGGCTGAGAATGACGCAGCCATGGGAAAGTTGACAGTTAAGCCTATCTAGTGACAGCCCATCATAGGCTAGCTGGGTGATCTTGCAACTTGTACCATGTCGGAGTTTGATTTTCCCCATAGGGTTTCATTGATCGTGTACTCTTGAGTGTAGCTCAGGCTGAGAAGGTCGCAGCCATGGGAAAGTTGACAGTTTAGCCTATCTAGTGTCAACCCATCATAGGCTAGCTGGGTGATCTTGCAACTTGTATCATGCCGGAGTTTGATTTTCACCATAGGGTTTCATTGATCGCTTACTCGGCAACTTGTATGAAGCAGGATTTCTACTTTCCCCTTAGCGCTTCATTGATCGTGTACTCTTGAGTGTAGCTCGGGCTGAGAATGACGCAGCCATGGGAAAGTTGACAGTTAAGCCTATCTAGTGACAGCCCATCATAGGCTAGCTGGGTGATCTTGCAACTTGTACAATGTCGGAGTTTGATTTTCCCCATAGGGTTTCATTGATCGTGTACTCTTGAGTGTAGCTCAGGCTGAGAAGGTCGCAGCCATGGGAAAGTTGACAGTTTAGCCTATCTAGTGACAACCCATCATAGGCTAGCTGGGTGATCTTTCAACTTGTACCATGTCGGAGTTTGATTTTCCCCATAGGGTTTCATTGATCGTGTACTCTTGAGTGTAGCTCGGGCTGAGAAGGTCGCAACCATGGGAAAGTTGACAGTTAAGCCTATCTAGTGACAACCCATCATAGGCTAGCTGGGTGATCTTGCAACTTGTATCATGCCGGAGTTTGATTTTCACCATAGGGTTTCATTGATCGCTTACTCGGCAACTTGTATGAAGCAGGATTTCTACTTTCCCCTTAGCGCTTCATTGATCGTGTACTCTTGAGTGTAGCTCGGGCTGAGAATGACGCAGCCATGGGAAAGTTGACAGTTAAGCCTATCTAGTGACAGCCCATCATAGGCTAGCTGGGTGATCTTGCAACTTGTACCATGTCGGAGTTTGATTTTCCCCATAGGGTTTCATTGATCGTGTACTCTTGAGTGTAGCTCAGGCTGAGAAGGTCGCAGCCATGGGAAAGTTGACAGTTTAGCCTATCTAGTGACAACCCATCATAGGCTAGCTGGGTGATCTTGCAACTTGTACCATGTCGGATTTTGATTTTCCCCATAGGGTTTCATTGATCGTGTACTCTTGAGTGTAGCTCGGGCTGAGAAGGTCGCAGCCATGGGAAAGTTGACAGTTAAGCCTATCTAGTGACAACCCATCATAGGCTAGCTGGGTGATCTTGCAACTTGTATCATGCCGGAGTTTGATTTTCAGCATAGGGTTTCATTGATCGCTTCTCGGCAACTTGTATGAAGCAGGATTTCTACTTTCCCCTTAGCGCTTCATTGATCGTGTACTCTTGAGTGTAGCTCGGGCTGAGAAGGTCGCAGCCATGGGAAAGTTGACAGTTAAGCCTATCTAGTGACAACCCATCATAGGCTAGCTGGGTGATCTTGCAACTTGTACAATGTCGGAGTTTGATTTTCCCCATAGGGTTTCATTGATCGTGTACTCTTGAGTGTAGCTCAGGCTGAGAAGGTCGCAGCCATGGGAAAGTTGACAGTTTAGCCTATCTAGTGACAACCCATCATAGGCTAGCTGGGTGATCTTTCAACTTGTACCATGTCGGAGTTTGATTTTCCCCATAGGGTTTCATTGATCGTGTACTCTTGAGTGTAGCTCGGGCTGAGAAGGTCGCAACCATGGGAAAGTTGACAGTTAAGCCTATCTAGTGACAACCCATCATAGGCTAGCTGGGTGATCTTGCAACTTGTATCATGCCGGAGTTTGATTTTCACCATAGGGTTTCATTGATCGCTTACTCGGCAACTTGTATGAAGCAGGATTTCTACTTTCCCCTTAGCGCTTCATTGATCGTGTACTCTTGAGTGTAGCTCGGGCTGAGAAGGTCGCAGCCATGGGAAAGTTTACAGTTAAGCCTATTTAGTGACAACCCATCATAGGCTAGCTGGGTGATCTTGCAACTTGTACAATGTCGGAGTTTGATTTTCCCCATAGGGTTTCATTGATCGTGTACTCTTGAGTGTAGCTCAGGCTGAGAAGGTCGCAGCCATGGGAAAGTTGACAGTTTAGCCTATCTAGTGACAACCCATCATAGGCTAGCTGGGTGATCTTGCAACTTGTACCATGTCGGATTTTGATTTTCCCCATAGGGTTTCATTGATCGTGTACTCTTGAGTGTAGCTCGGGCTGAGAAGGTCGCAGCCATGGGAAAGTTGACAGTTAAGCCTATCTAGTGACAACCCATCATAGGCTAGCTGGGTGATCTTGCAACTTGTATCATGCCGGAGTTTGATTTTCACCATAGGGTTTCATTGATCGCTTCTCGGCAACTTGTATGAAGCAGGATTTCTACTTTCCCCTTAGCGCTTCATTGATCGTGTACTCTTGAGTGTAGCTCGGGCTGAGAAGGTCGCAGCCATGGGAAAGTTGACAGTTAAGCCTATCTAGTGACAACCCATCATAGGCTAGCTGGGTGATCTTGCAACTTGTACAATGTCGGAGTTTGATTTTCCCCATAGGGGTTCATTGATCGTGTACTCTTGAGTGTAGCTCAGGCTGAGAAGGTCGCAGCCATGGGAAAGTTGACAGTTTAGCCTATCTAGTGACAACCCATCATAGGCTTAGCTGGGTGATCTTTCAACTTGTACCATGTCGGAGTTTGATTTTCCCCATAGGGTTTCATTGATCGTGTACTCTTGACTGTAGCTCGGGCTGAGAAGGTCGCAACCATGGGAAAGTTGACAGTTAAGCCTATCTAGTGACAACCCATCATAGGCTAGCTGGGTGATCTTGCAACTTGTATCATGCCGGAGTTTGATTTTCACCATAGGGTTTCATTGATCGCTTACTCGGCAACTTGTATGAAGCAGGATTTCTACTTTCCCCTTAGCGCTTCAGTGATCGTGTACTCTTGAGTGTAGCTCGGGCTGAGAATGACGCAGCCATGGGAAAGTTGACAGTTAAGCCTATCTAGTGACAGCCCATCATAGGCTAGCTGGGTGATCTTGCAACTTGTACCATGTCGGAGTTTGATTTTCCCCATAGGGTTTCATTGATCGTGTACTCTTGAGTGTAGCTCAGGCTGAGAAGGTCGCAGCCATGGGAAAGTTGACAGTTTAGCCTATCTAGTGACAACCCATCATAGGCTAGCTGGGTGATCTTTCAACTTGTACCATGTCGGAGTTTGATTTTCCCCATAGGGTTTCATTGATCGTGTACTCTTGAGTGTAGCTCGGGCTGAGAAGGTCGCAACCATGGGAAAGTTGACAGTTAAGCCTATCTAGTGACAACCCATCATAGGCTAGCTGGGTGATCTTGCAACTTGTATCATGCCGGAGTTTGATTTTCACCATAGGGTTTCATTGATCGCTTACTCGGCAACTTGTATGAAGCAGGATTTCTTCTTTCCCCTTAGCGCTTCATTGATCGTGTACTCTTGAGTGTAGCTCGGGCTGAGAATGACGCAGCCATGGGAAAGTTGACAGTTAAGCCTATCTAGTGACAGCCCATCATAAGCTAGCTGGGTGATCTTGCAACTTGTACCATGTCGGAGTTTGATTTTCCCCTTAGGGTTTCATTGATCGTGTACTCTTGAGTGTAGCTCAGGCTGAGAAGGTCGCAGCCATGGGAAAGTTGACAGTTTAGCCTATCTAGTGACAACCCATCATAGGCTAGCTGGGTGATCTTTCAACTTGTACCATGTCGGAGTTTGATTTTCCCCATAGGGTTTCATTGATCGTGTACTCTTGAGTGTAGCTCGGGCTGAGAAGGTCGCAACCATGGGAAAGTTGACAGTTAAGCCTATCTAGTGACAACCCATCATAGGCTAGCTGGGTGATCTTGCAACTTGTATCATGCCGGAGTTTGATTTTCACCATAGGGTTTCATTGATCGCTTACTCGGCAACTTGTATGAAGCAGGATTTCTACTTTCCCCTTAGCGCTTCATTGATCGTGTACTCTTGAGTGTAGCTCGGGCTGAGAATGACGCAGCCATGGGAAAGTTGACAGTTAAGCCTATCTAGTGACAGCCCATCATAGGCTAGCTGGGTGATCTTGCAACTTGTACAATGTCGGAGTTTGATTTTCCCCATAGGGTTTCATTGATCGTGTACTCTTGAGTGTAGCTCAGGCTGAGAAGGTCGCAGCCATGGGAAAGTTGACAGTTTAGCCTATCTAGTGACAACCCATCATAGGCTAGCTGGGTGATCTTGCAACTTGTACCATGTCGGATTTTGATTTTCCCCATAGGGTTTCATTGATCGTGTACTCTTGAGTGTAGCTCGGGCTGAGAAGGTCGCAGCCATGGGAAAGTTGACAGTTAAGCCTATCTAGTGACAACCCATCATAGGCTAGCTGGGTGATCTTGCAACTTGTATCATGCCGGAGTTTGATTTTCAGCGTAGGGTTTCATTGATCGCTTCTCGGCAACTTGTATGAAGCAGGATTTCTACTTTCCCCTTAGCGCTTCATTGATCGTGTACTCTTGAGTGTAGCTCGGGCTGAGAAGGTCGCAGCCATGGGAAAGTTGACAGTTAAGCCTATCTAGTGACAACCCATCATAGGCTAGCTGGGTGATCTTGCAACTTGTACAATGTCGGAGTTTGATTTTCCCCATAGGGTTTCATTGATCGTGTACTCTTGAGTGTAGCTCAGGCTGAGAAGGTCGCAGCCATGGGAAAGTTGACAGTTTAGCCTATCTAGTGACAACCCATCATAGGCTAGCTGGGTGATCTTTCAACTTGTACCATGTCGGAGTTTGATTTTCCCCATAGGGTTTCATTGATCGTGTACTCTTGACTGTAGCTCGGGCTGAGAAGGTCGCAACCATGGGAAAGTTGACAGTTAAGCCTATCTAGTGTTAACCCATCATAGGCTAGCTGGGTGATCTTGCAACTTGTATCATGCCGGAGTTTGATTTTCACCATAGGGTTTCATTGATCGCTTACTCGGCAACTTGTATGAAGCAGAATTTCTACTTTCCCCTTAGCGCTTCAGTGATCGTGTACTCTTGAGTGTAGCTCGGGCTGAGAATGACGCAGCCATGGGAAAGTTGACAGTTAAGCCTATCTAGTGACAGCCCATCATAGGCTAGCTGGGTGATCTTGCAACTTGTACCATGTCTGAGTTTGATTTTCCCCATAGGGTTTCATTGATCGTGTACTCTTGAGTGTAGCTCGGGCTGAGAAGGTCGCAGCCATGGGAAAGTTGACAGTTAAGCCTATCTAGTGACAACCCATCATAGGCTAGCTGGGTGATCTTGCAACTTGTATCATGCCGGAGTTTGATTTTCACCATAGGGTTTCATTGATCGCTTACTCGGCAACTTGTATGAAGCAGGATTTCTTCTTTCCCCTTAGCGCTTCATTGATCGTGTACTCTTGAGTGTAGCTCGGGCTGAGAATGACGCAGCCATGGGAAAGTTGACAGTTAAGCCTATCTAGTGACAGCCCATCATAGGCTAGCTGGGTGATCTTGCAACTTGTACCATGTCGGAGTTTGATTTTCCCCATAGGGTTTCATTGATCGTGTACTCTTGAGTGTAGCTCAGGCTGAGAAGGTCGCAGCCATGGGAAAGTTGACAGTTTAGCCTATCTAGTGTCAACCCATCATAGGCTAGCTGGGTGATCTTGCAACTTGTATCATGCCGGAGTTTGATTTTCACCATAGGGTTTCATTGATCGCTTACTCGGCAACTTGTATGAAGCAGGATTTCTACTTTCCCCTTAGCGCTTCATTGATCGTGTACTCTTGAGTGTAGCTCGGGCTGAGAATGACGCAGCCATGGGAAAGTTGACAGTTAAGCCTATCTAGTGACAGCCCATCATAGGCTAGCTGGGTGATCTTGCAACTTGTACAATGTCGGAGTTTGATTTTCCCCATAGGGTTTCATTGATCGTGTACTCTTGAGTGTAGCTCAGGCTGAGAAGGTCGCAGCCATGGGAAAGTTGACAGTTTAGCCTATCTAGTGACAACCCATCATAGGCTAGCTGGGTGATCTTTCAACTTGTACCATGTCGGAGTTTGATTTTCCCCATAGGGTTTCATTGATCGTGTACTCTTGAGTGTAGCTCGGGCTGAGAAGGTCGCAACCATGGGAAAGTTGACAGTTAAGCCTATCTAGTGACAACCCATCATAGGCTAGCTGGGTGATCTTGCAACTTGTATCATGCCGGAGTTTGATTTTCACCATAGGGTTTCATTGATCGCTTACTCGGCAACTTGTATGAAGCAGGATTTCTACTTTCCCCTTAGCGCTTCATTGATCGTGTACTCTTGAGTGTAGCTCGGGCTGAGAATGACGCAGCCATGGGAAAGTTGACAGTTAAGCCTATCTAGTGACAGCCCATCATAGGCTAGCTGGGTGATCTTGCAACTTGTACCATGTCGGAGTTTGATTTTCCCCATAGGGTTTCATTGATCGTGTACTCTTGAGTGTAGCTCAGGCTGAGAAGGTCGCAGCCATGGGAAAGTTGACAGTTTAGCCTATCTAGTGACAACCCATCATAGGCTAGCTGGGTGATCTTGCAACTTGTACCATGTCGGATTTTGATTTTCCCCATAGGGTTTCATTGATCGTGTACTCTTGAGTGTAGCTCGGGCTGAGAAGGTCGCAGCCATGGGAAAGTTGACAGTTAAGCCTATCTAGTGACAACCCATCATAGGCTAGCTGGGTGATCTTGCAACTTGTATCATGCCGGAGTTTGATTTTCAGCATAGGGTTTCATTGATCGCTTCTCGGCAACTTGTATGAAGCAGGATTTCTACTTTCCCCTTAGCGCTTCATTGATCGTGTACTCTTGAGTGTAGCTCGGGCTGAGAAGGTCGCAGCCATGGGAAAGTTGACAGTTAAGCCTATCTAGTGACAACCCATCATAGGCTAGCTGGGTGATCTTGCAACTTGTACAATGTCGGAGTTTGATTTTCCCCATAGGGTTTCATTGATCGTGTACTCTTGAGTGTAGCTCAGGCTGAGAAGGTCGCAGCCATGGGAAAGTTGACAGTTTAGCCTATCTAGTGACAACCCATCATAGGCTAGCTGGGTGATCTTTCAACTTGTACCATGTCGGAGTTTGATTTTCCCCATAGGGTTTCATTGATCGTGTACTCTTGAGTGTAGCTCGGGCTGAGAAGGTCGCAACCATGGGAAAGTTGACAGTTAAGCCTATCTAGTGACAACCCATCATAGGCTAGCTGGGTGATCTTGCAACTTGTATCATGCCGGAGTTTGATTTTCACCATAGGGTTTCATTGATCGCTTACTCGGCAACTTGTATGAAGCAGGATTTCTACTTTCCCCTTAGCGCTTCATTGATCGTGTACTCTTGAGTGTAGCTCGGGCTGAGAAGGTCGCAGCCATGGGAAAGTTTACAGTTAAGCCTATTTAGTGACAACCCATCATAGGCTAGCTGGGTGATCTTGCAACTTGTACAATGTCGGAGTTTGATTTTCCCCATAGGGTTTCATTGATCGTGTACTCTTGAGTGTAGCTCAGGCTGAGAAGGTCGCAGCCATGGGAAAGTTGACAGTTTAGCCTATCTAGTGACAACCCATCATAGGCTAGCTGGGTGATCTTGCAACTTGTACCATGTCGGATTTTGATTTTCCCCATAGGGTTTCATTGATCGTGTACTCTTGAGTGTAGCTCGGGCTGAGAAGGTCGCAGCCATGGGAAAGTTGACAGTTAAGCCTATCTAGTGACAACCCATCATAGGCTAGCTGGGTGATCTTGCAACTTGTATCATGCCGGAGTTTGATTTTCACCATAGGGTTTCATTGATCGCTTCTCGGCAACTTGTATGAAGCAGGATTTCTACTTTCCCCTTAGCGCTTCATTGATCGTGTACTCTTGAGTGTAGCTCGGGCTGAGAAGGTCGCAGCCATGGGAAAGTTGACAGTTAAGCCTATCTAGTGACAACCCATCATAGGCTAGCTGGGTGATCTTGCAACTTGTACAATGTCGGAGTTTGATTTTCCCCATAGGGGTTCATTGATCGTGTACTCTTGAGTGTAGCTCAGGCTGAGAAGGTCGCAGCCATGGGAAAGTTGACAGTTTAGCCTATCTAGTGACAACCCATCATAGGCTTAGCTGGGTGATCTTTCAACTTGTACCATGTCGGAGTTTGATTTTCCCCATAGGGTTTCATTGATCGTGTACTCTTGACTGTAGCTCGGGCTGAGAAGGTCGCAACCATGGGAAAGTTGACAGTTAAGCCTATCTAGTGACAACCCATCATAGGCTAGCTGGGTGATCTTGCAACTTGTATCATGCCGGAGTTTGATTTTCACCATAGGGTTTCATTGATCGCTTACTCGGCAACTTGTATGAAGCAGGATTTCTACTTTCCCCTTAGCGCTTCAGTGATCGTGTACTCTTGAGTGTAGCTCGGGCTGAGAATGACGCAGCCATGGGAAAGTTGACAGTTAAGCCTATCTAGTGACAGCCCATCATAGGCTAGCTGGGTGATCTTGCAACTTGTACCATGTCGGAGTTTGATTTTCCCCATAGGGTTTCATTGATCGTGTACTCTTGAGTGTAGCTCAGGCTGAGAAGGTCGCAGCCATGGGAAAGTTGACAGTTTAGCCTATCTAGTGACAACCCATCATAGGCTAGCTGGGTGATCTTTCAACTTGTACCATGTCGGAGTTTGATTTTCCCCATAGGGTTTCATTGATCGTGTACTCTTGAGTGTAGCTCGGGCTGAGAAGGTCGCAACCATGGGAAAGTTGACAGTTAAGCCTATCTAGTGACAACCCATCATAGGCTAGCTGGGTGATCTTGCAACTTGTATCATGCCGGAGTTTGATTTTCACCATAGGGTTTCATTGATCGCTTACTCGGCAACTTGTATGAAGCAGGATTTCTTCTTTCCCCTTAGCGCTTCATTGATCGTGTACTCTTGAGTGTAGCTCGGGCTGAGAATGACGCAGCCATGGGAAAGTTGACAGTTAAGCCTATCTAGTGACAGCCCATCATAAGCTAGCTGGGTGATCTTGCAACTTGTACCATGTCGGAGTTTGATTTTCCCCTTAGGGTTTCATTGATCGTGTACTCTTGAGTGTAGCTCAGGCTGAGAAGGTCGCAGCCATGGGAAAGTTGACAGTTTAGCCTATCTAGTGACAACCCATCATAGGCTAGCTGGGTGATCTTTCAACTTGTACCATGTCGGAGTTTGATTTTCCCCATAGGGTTTCATTGATCGTGTACTCTTGAGTGTAGCTCGGGCTGAGAAGGTCGCAACCATGGGAAAGTTGACAGTTAAGCCTATCTAGTGACAACCCATCATAGGCTAGCTGGGTGATCTTGCAACTTGTATCATGCCGGAGTTTGATTTTCACCATAGGGTTTCATTGATCGCTTACTCGGCAACTTGTATGAAGCAGGATTTCTACTTTCCCCTTAGCGCTTCATTGATCGTGTACTCTTGAGTGTAGCTCGGGCTGAGAATGACGCAGCCATGGGAAAGTTGACAGTTAAGCCTATCTAGTGACAGCCCATCATAGGCTAGCTGGGTGATCTTGCAACTTGTACAATGTCGGAGTTTGATTTTCCCCATAGGGTTTCATTGATCGTGTACTCTTGAGTGTAGCTCAGGCTGAGAAGGTCGCAGCCATGGGAAAGTTGACAGTTTAGCCTATCTAGTGACAACCCATCATAGGCTAGCTGGGTGATCTTTCAACTTGTACCATGTCGGAGTTTGATTTTCCCCATAGGGTTTCATTGATCGTGTACTCTTGAGTGTAGCTCGGGCTGAGAAGGTCGCAACCATGGGAAAGTTGACAGTTAAGCCTATCTAGTGACAACCCATCATAGGCTAGCTGGGTGATCTTGCAACTTGTATCATGCCGGAGTTTGATTTTCACCATAGGGTTTCATTGATCGCTTACTCGGCAACTTGTATGAAGCAGGATTTCTACTTTCCCCTTAGCGCTTCATTGATCGTGTACTCTTGAGTGTAGCTCGGGCTGAGAATGACGCAGCCATGGGAAAGTTGACAGTTAAGCCTATCTAGTGACAGCCCATCATAGGCTAGCTGGGTGATCTTGCAACTTGTACCATGTCGGAGTTTGATTTTCCCCATAGGGTTTCATTGATCGTGTACTCTTGAGTGTAGCTCAGGCTGAGAAGGTCGCAGCCATGGGAAAGTTGACATTTTAGCCTATCTAGTGACAACCCATCATAGGCTAGCTGGGTGATCTTGCAACTTGTACCATGTCGGATTTTGATTTTCCCCATAGGGTTTCATTGATCGTGTACTCTTGAGTGTAGCTCGGGCTGAGAAGGTCGCAGCCATGGGAAAGTTGACAGTTAAGCCTATCTAGTGACAACCCATCATAGGCTAGCTGGGTGATCTTGCAACTTGTATCATGCCGGAGTTTGATTTTCAGCATAGGGTTTCATTGATCGCTTCTCGGCAACTTGTATGAAGCAGGATTTCTACTTTCCCCTTAGCGCTTCATTGATCGTGTACTCTTGAGTGTAGCTCGGGCTGAGAAGGTCGCAGCCATGGGAAAGTTGACAGTTAAGCCTATCTAGTGACAACCCATCATAGGCTAGCTGGGTGATCTTGCAACTTGTACAATGTCGGAGTTTGATTTTCCCCATAGGGTTTCATTGATCGTGTACTCTTGAGTGTAGCTCAGGCTGAGAAGGTCGCAGCCATGGGAAAGTTGACAGTTTAGCCTATCTAGTGACAACCCATCATAGGCTAGCTGGGTGATCTTTCAACTTGTACCATGTCGGAGTTTGATTTTCCCCATAGGGTTTCATTGATCGTGTACTCTTGACTGTAGCTCGGGCTGAGAAGGTCGCAACCATGGGAAAGTTGACAGTTAAGCCTATCTAGTGACAAGCCATCATAGGCTAGCTGGGTGATCTTGCAACTTGTATCATGCCGGAGTTTGAATTTCACCATAGGGTTTCATTGATCGCTTACTCGGCAACTTGTATGAAGCAGGATTTCTACTTTCCCCTTAGCGCTTCAGTGATCGTGTACTCTTGAGTGTAGCTCGGGCTGAGAATGACGCAGCCATGGGAAAGTTGACAGTTAAGCCTATCTAGTGACAGCCCATCATAGGCTAGCTGGGTGATCTTGCAACTTGTACCATGTCGGAGTTTGATTTTCCCCATAGGGTTTCATTGATCGTGTACTCTTGAGTGTAGCTCGGGCTGAGAAGGTCGCAGCCATGGGAAAGTTGACAGTAAAGCCTATCTAGTGACAACCCATCATAGGCTAGCTGGGTGATCTTGCAACTTGTATCATGCCGGAGTTTGATTTTCACCATAGGGTTTCATTGATCGCTTACTCGGCAACTTGTATGAAGCAGGATTTCTACTTTCCCCTTAGCGCTTCAGTGATCGTGTACTCTTGAGTGTAGCTCGGGCTGAGAATGACGCAGCCATGGGAAAGTTGACAGTTAAGCCTATCTAGTGACAGCCCATCATAGGCTAGCTGGGTGATCTTGCAACTTGTACCATGTCGGAGTTTGATTTTCCCCATAGGGTTTCATTGATCGTGTACTCTTGAGTGTAGCTCAGGCTGAGAAGGTCGCAGCCATGGGAAAGTTGACAGTTTAGCCTATCTAGTGACAACCCATCATAGGCTAGCTGGGTGATCTTTCAACTTGTACCATGTCGGAGTTTGATTTTCCCCATAGGGTTTCATTGATCGTGTACTCTTGAGTGTAGCTCGGGCTGAGAAGGTCGCAACCATGGGAAAGTTGACAGTTAAGCCTATCTAGTGACAACCCATCATAGGCTAGCTGGGTGATCTTGCAACTTGTATCATGCCGGAGTTTGATTTTCACCATAGGGTTTCATTGATCGCTTACTCGGCAACTTGTATGAAGCAGGATTTCTTCTTTCCCCTTAGCGCTTCATTGATCGTGTACTCTTGAGTGTAGCTCGGGCTGAGAATGACGCAGCCATGGGAAAGTTGACAGTTAAGCCTATCTAGTGACAGCCCATCATAGGCTAGCTGGGTGATCTTGCAACTTGTACCATGTCGGAGTTTGATTTTCCCCATAGGGTTTCATTGATCGTGTACTCTTGAGTGTAGCTCAGGCTGAGAAGGTCGCAGCCATGGGAAAGTTGACAGTTTAGCCTATCTAGTGACAACCCATCATAGGCTAGCTGGGTGATCTTTCAACTTGTACCATGTCGGAGTTTGATTTTCCCCATAGGGTTTCATTGATCGTGTACTCTTGACTGTAGCTCGGGCTGAGAAGGTCGCAACCATGGGAAAGTTGACAGTTAAGCCTATCTAGTGACAACCCATCATAGGCTAGCTGGGTGATCTTGCAACTTGTATCATGCCGGAGTTTGATTTTCACTTTAGGGTTTCATTGATCGCTTACTCGGCAACTTGTATGAAGCAGGATTTCTACTTTCCCCTTAGCGCTTCAGTGATCGTGTACTCTTGAGTGTAGCTCGGGCTGAGAATGACGCAGCCATGGGAAAGTTGACAGTTAAGCCTATCTAGTGACAGCCCATCATAGGCTAGCTGGGTGATCTTGCAACTTGTACCATGTCGGAGTTTGATTTTCCCCATAGGGTTTCATTGATCGTGTACTCTTGAGTGTAGCTCGGGCTGAGAAGGTCGCAGCCATGGGAAAGTTGACAGTTAAGCCTATCTAGTGACAACCCATCATAGGCTAGCTGGGTGATCTTGCAACTTGTATCATGCCGGAGTTTGATTTTCACCATAGGGTTTCATTGATCGTGTACTCTTGAGTGTAGCTCGGGCTGAGAAGGTCGCAACCATGGGAAAGTTGACAGTTAAGCCTATCTAGTGACAACCCATCATAGGCTAGCTGGGTGATCTTGCAACTTGTATCATGCCGGAGTTTGATTTTCACCATAGGGTTTCATTGATCGCTTACTCGGCAACTTGTATGAAGCAGGATTTCTTCTTTCCCCTTAGCGCTTCATTGATCGTGTACTCTTAAGTGTAGCTCGGGCTGAGAATGACGCAGCCATGGGAAAGTTGACAGTTAAGCCTATCTAGTGACAGCCCATCATAGGCTAGCTGGGTGATCTTGCAACTTGTACCATGTCGGAGTATGATTTTCCCCATAGGGTTTCATTGATCGTGTACTCTTGAGTGTAGCTCAGGCTGAGAAGGTCGCAGCCATGGGAAAGTTGACAGTTAAGCCTATCTAGTGACAACCCATCATAGGCTAGCTGGGTGATCTTTCAACTTGTACCATGTCGGAGTTTGATTTTCCCCATAGGGTTTCATTGATCGTGTACTCTTGACTGTAGCTCGGGCTGAGAAGGTCGCAGCCATGGGAAAGTTGACAGTTAAGCCTATCTAGTGACAGCCCATCATAGGCTAGCTGGGTGATCTTGCAACTTGTACCATGTCGGAGTTTGATTTTCCCCATAGGGTTTCATTGATCGTGTACTCTTGAGTGTAGCTCGGGCTGAGAAGGTCGCAGCCATGGGAAAGTTGACAGTTAAGCCTATCTAGTGACAACCCATCATAGGCTAGCTGGGTGATCTTGCAACTTGTATCATGCCGGAGTTTGATTTTCACCATAGGGTTTCATTGATCGCTTACTCGGCAACTTGTATGAAGCAGGATTTCTTCTTTCCCCTTAGCGCTTCATTGATCGTGTACTCTTGAGTGTAGCTCGGGCTGAGAATGACGCAGCCATGGGAAAGTTGACAGTTAAGCTTATCTAGTGACAGCCCATCATAGGCTAGCTGGGTGATCTTGCAACTTGTACCATGTCGGAGTTTGATTTTCCCCATAGGGTTTCATTGATCGTGTACTCTTGAGTGTAGCTCAGGCTGAGAAGGTCGCAGCCATGGGAAAGTTGACAGTTTAGCCTATCTAGTGTCAACCCATCATAGTCTAGCTGGGTGATCTTGCAACTTGTATCATGCCGGAGTTTGATTTTCACCATAGGGTTTCATTGATCGCTTACTCGGCAACTTGTATGAAGCAGGATTTCTACTTTCCCCTTAGCGCTTCATTGATCGTGTACTCTTGAGTGTAGCTCGGGCTGAGAATGACGCAGCCATGGGAAAGTTGACAGTTAAGCCTATCTAGTGACAGCGCATCATAGGCTAGCTGGGTGATCTTGCAACTTGTACCATGTCGGAGTGTGATTTTCCCCATAGGGTTTCATTGATCGTGTACTCTTGAGTGTAGCTCGGGCTGAGAAGGTCGCAGCCATGGGAAAGTTTACAGTTAAGCCTATCTAGTGACAACCCATCATAGACTAGCTGGGTGATCTTGCAACTTGTATCATGCCGGAGTTTGATTTTCACCATAGGGTTTCATTGATCGCTTACTCGGCAACTTGTATGAAGCAGGATTTCTACTTTCCCCTTAGCGCTTCATTGATCGTGTACTCTTGAGTGTAGCTCGGGCTGAGAATGACGCAGCCATGGGAAAGTTGACAGTTAAGCCTATCTAGTGACAGCCCATCATAGGCTAGCTGGGTGATCTTGCAACTTGTACAATGTCGGAGTTTGATTTTCCCCATAGGGTTTCATTAATCGTGTACTCTTGAGTGTAGCTCAGGCTGAGAAGGTCGCAGCCATGGGAAAGTTGACAGTTTAGCCTATCTAGTGACAACCCATCATAGGCTAGCTGGGTGATCTTGCAACTTGTATCATGCCGAAGTTTGATTTTCACCATAGGGTTTCATTGATCGCTTACTCGGCAACTTGTATGAAGCAGGATTTCTACTTTCCCCTTAGCGCTTCATTGATCGTGTACTCTTGAGTGTAGCTCGGGCTGAGAAGGTCGCAGCCATGGGAAAGTTGACAGTTAAGCCTATCTAGTGACAACCCATCATAGGCTAGCTGGGTGATCTTGCAACTTGTATCATGCCGGAGTTTGATTTTCACCATAGGGTTTCATTGATCGTGTACTCTTGAGTGTAGCTCGGGCTGAGAAGGTCGCAACCATGGGAAAGTTGACAGTTAAGCCTATCTAGTGACAACCCATCATAGGCTAGCTGGGTGATCTTGCAACTTGTATCATGCCGGAGTTTGATTTTCACCATAGGGTTTCATTGATCGCTTACTCGGCAACTTGTATGAAGCAGGATTTCTACTTTCCCCTTAGCGCTTCATTGATCGTGTACTCTTGAGTGTGGCTCGGGCTGAGAATGACGCAGCCATGGGAAAGTTGACAGTTAAGCCTATCTAGTGACAGCCCATCATAGGCTAGCTGGGTGATCTTGCAACTTGTACCATGTCGGAGTTAGATTTTCCCCATAGGGTTTCATTGATCGTGTACTCTTGAGTGTAGCTCAGGCTGAGAAGGTCGCAGCCATGGGAAAGTTGACAGTTTAGCCTATCTAGTGACAACCCATCATAGGCTAGCTGGGTGATCTTGCAACTTGTGCCATGTCGGATTTTGATTTTCCCCATAGGGTTTCATTGATCGTGTACTCTTGAGTGTAGCTCGGGCTGAGAAGGTCGCAGCCATGGGAAAGTTGACAGTTAAGCCTATCTAGTGACAACCCATCATAGGCTAGCTGGGTGATCTTGCAACTTGTATCATGCCGGAGTTTGATTTTCACCATAGGGTTTCATTGATCGCTTCTCGGCAACTTGTATGAAGCAGGATTTCTACTTTCCCCTTAGCGCTTCATTGATCGTGTACTCTTGAGTGTAGCTCGGGCTGAGAAGGTCGCAGCCATGGGAAAGTTGACAGTTAAGCCTATCTAGTGACAACCCATCATAGGCTAGCTGGGTGATCTTGCAACTTGTACAATGTCGCAGTTTGATTTTCCCCATAGGGTTTCATTGATCGTGTACTCTTGAGTGTAGCTCAGGCTGAGAAGGTCGCAGCCATGGGAAAGTTGACAGTTTAGCCTATCTAGTGACAACCCATCATAGGCTAGCTGGGTGATCTTTCAACTTGTACCATGTCGGAGTTTGATTTTCCCCATAGGGTTTCATTGATCGTGTACTCTTGAGTGTAGCTCGGGCTGAGAAGGTCGCAACCATGGGAAAGTTGACAGTTAAGCCTATCTAGTGACAACCCATCATAGGCTAGCTGGGTGATCTTGCAACTTGTATCATGCCGGAGTTTGATTTTCACCATAGGGTTTCATTGATCGCTTACTCGGCAACTTGTATGAAGCAGGATTTCTACTTTCCCCTTAGCGCTTCATTGATCGTGTACTCTTGAGTGTAGCTCGGGCTGAGAATGACGCAGCCATGGGAAAGTTGACAGTTAAGCCTATCTAGTGACAGCCCATCATAGGCTAGCTGGGTGATCTTGCAACTTGTACAATGTCGGAGTTTGATTTTCCCCATAGGGTTTCATTGATCGTGTACTCTTGAGTGTAGCTCAGGCTGAGAAGGTCGCAGCCATGGGAAAGTTGACAGTTTAGCCTATCTAGTGACAACCCATCATAGGCTAGCTGGGTGATCTTTCAACTTGTACCATGTCGGAGTTTGATTTTCCCCATAGGGTTTCATTGATCGTGTACTCTTGAGTGTAGCTCGGGCTGAGAAGGTCGCAACCATGGGAAAGTTGACAGTTAAGCCTATCTAGTGACAACCCATCATAGGCTAGCTGGGTGATCTTGCAACTTGTATCATGCCGGAGTTTGATTTTCACCATAGGGTTTCATTGATCGCTTACTCGGCAACTTGTATGAAGCAGGATTTCTACTTTCCCCTTAGCGCTTCATTGATCGTGTACTCTTGAGTGTAGCTCGGGCTGAGAATGACGCAGCCATGGGAAAGTTGACAGTTAAGCCTATCTAGTGACAGCCCATCATAGGCTAGCTGGGTGATCTTGCAACTTGTACCATGTCGGAGTTTGATTTTCCCCATAGGGTTTCATTGATCGTGTACTCTTGAGTGTAGCTCAGGCTGAGAAGGTCGCAGCCATGGGAAAGTTGACATTTTAGCCTATCTAGTGACAACCCATCATAGGCTAGCTGGGTGATCTTGCAACTTGTACCATGTCGGATTTTGATTTTCCCCATAGGGTTTCATTGATCGTGTACTCTTGAGTGTAGCTCGGGCTGAGAAGGTCGCAGCCATGGGAAAGTTGACAGTTAAGCCTATCTAGTGACAACCCATCATAGGCTAGCTGGGTGATCTTGCAACTTGTATCATGCCGGAGTTTGATTTTCAGCATAGGGTTTCATTGATCGCTTCTCGGCAACTTGTATGAAGCAGGATTTCTACTTTCCCCTTAGCGCTTCATTGATCGTGTACTCTTGAGTGTAGCTCGGGCTGAGAAGGTCGCAGCCATGGGAAAGTTGACAGTTAAGCCTATCTAGTGACAACCCATCATAGGCTAGCTGGGTGATCTTGCAACTTGTACAATGTCGGAGTTTGATTTTCCCCATAGGGTTTCATTGATCGTGTACTCTTGAGTGTAGCTCAGGCTGAGAAGGTCGCAGCCATGGGAAAGTTGACAGTTTAGCCTATCTAGTGACAACCCATCATAGGCTAGCTGGGTGATCTTTCAACTTGTACCATGTCGGAGTTTGATTTTCCCCATAGGGTTTCATTGATCGTGTACTCTTGACTGTAGCTCGGGCTGAGAAGGTCGCAACCATGGGAAAGTTGACAGTTAAGCCTATCTAGTGACAAGCCATCATAGGCTAGCTGGGTGATCTTGCAACTTGTATCATGCCGGAGTTTGAATTTCACCATAGGGTTTCATTGATCGCTTACTCGGCAACTTGTATGAAGCAGGATTTCTACTTTCCCCTTAGCGCTTCAGTGATCGTGTACTCTTGAGTGTAGCTCGGGCTGAGAATGACGCAGCCATGGGAAAGTTGACAGTTAAGCCTATCTAGTGACAGCCCATCATAGGCTAGCTGGGTGATCTTGCAACTTGTACCATGTCGGAGTTTGATTTTCCCCATAGGGTTTCATTGATCGTGTACTCTTGAGTGTAGCTCGGGCTGAGAAGGTCGCAGCCATGGGAAAGTTGACAGTAAAGCCTATCTAGTGACAACCCATCATAGGCTAGCTGGGTGATCTTGCAACTTGTATCATGCCGGAGTTTGATTTTCACCATAGGGTTTCATTGATCGCTTACTCGGCAACTTGTATGAAGCAGGATTTCTACTTTCCCCTTAGCGCTTCATTGATCGTGTACTCTTGAGTGTAGCTCGGGCTGAGAATGACGCAACCATGGGAAAGTTGACAGTTAAGCCTATCTAGTGACAGCCCATCATAGGCTAGCTGGGTGATCTTGCAACTTGTACCATGTCGGAGTTTGATTTTCCCCATAGGGTTTCATTGATCGTGTACTCTTGAGTGTAGCTCAGGCTGAGAAGGTCGCAGCCATGGGAAAGTTGACAGTTTAGCCTATCTAGTGACAACCCATCATAGGCTAGCTGGGTGATCTTTCAACTTGTACCATGTCGGAGTTTGATTTTCCCCCTAGGGTTTCATTGATCGTGTACTCTTGAGTGTAGCTCGGGCTGAGAAGGTCGCAACCATGGGAAAGTTGACAGTTAAGCCTATCTAGTGACAACCCATCATAGGCTAGCTGGGTGATCTTGCAACTTGTATCATGCCGGAGTTTGATTTTCACCATAGGGTTTCATTGATCGCTTACTCGGCAACTTTGTATGAAGCAGGATTTCTACTTTCCCCTTAGCGCTTCATTGATCGTGTACTCTTGAGTGTAGCTCGGGCTGAGAATGACGCAGCCATGGGAAAGTTGACAGTTAAGCCTATCTAGTGACAGCCCATCATAGGCTAGCTGGGTGATCTTGCAACTTGTACCATGTCGGAGTTTGATTTTCCCCATAGGGTTTCATTGATCGTGTACTCTTGAGTGTAGCTCAGGCTGAGAAGGTCGCAGCCATGGGAAGGTTGACAGTTTAGCCTATCTAGTGACAACCCATCATAGGCTAGCTGGGTGATCTTGCAACTTGTACCATGTCGGAGTTTGATTTTCCCCATAGGGTTTCATTGATCGTGTACTCTTGAGTGTAGCTCGGGCTGAGAAGGTCGCAGCCATGGGAAAGTTGACAGTTAAGCCTATCTAGTGACAACCCATCATAGGCTAGCTGGGTGATCTTGCAACTTGTATCATGCCGGAGTTTGATTTTCACCATAGGGTTTCATTGATCGCTTACTCGGCAACTTGTATGAAGCAGGATTTCTACTTTCCCCTTAGCGCTTCATTGATCGTGTACTCTTGAGTGTAGCTCGGGCTGAGAAGGTCGCAGCCATGGGAAAGTTTACAGTTAAGCCTATTTAGTGACAACCCATCATAGGCTAGCTGGGTGATCTTGCAACTTGTACAATGTCGGAGTTTGATTTTCCCCATAGGGTTTCATTGATCGTGTACTCTTGAGTGTAGCTCAGGCTGAGAAGGTCGCAGCCATGGGAAAGTTGACAGTTTAGCCTATCTAGTGACAACCCATCATAGGCTAGCTGGGTGATCTTGCAACTTGTACCATGTCGGATTTTGATTTTCCCCATAGGGTTTCATTGATCGTGTACTCTTGAGTGTAGCTCGGGCTGAGAAGGTCGCAGCCATGGGAAAGTTGACAGTTAAGCCTATCTAGTGACAACCCATCATAGGCTAGCTGGGTGATCTTGCAACTTGTATCATGCCGGAGTTTGATTTTCACCATAGGGTTTCATTGATCGCTTACTCGGCAACTTGTATGAAGCAGGATTTCTACTTTCCCCTTAGCGCTTCATTGATCGTGTACTCTTGAGTGTAGCTCGGGCTGAGAAGGTCGCAGCCATGGGAAAGTTGACAGTTAAGCCTATCTAGTGACAACCCATCATAGGCTAGCTGGGTGATCTTGCAACTTGTACAATGTCGGAGTTTGATTTTCCCCATAGGGTTTCATTGATCGTGTACTCTTGAGTGTAGCTCAGGCTGAGAAGGTCACAGCCATGGGAAAGTTGACAGTTTAGCCTATCTAGTGACAACCCATCATAGGCTAGCTGGGTGATCTTTCAACTTGTACCATGTCGGAGTTTGATTTTCCCCATAGGGTTTCATTGATCGTGTACTCTTGACTGTAGCTCGGGCTGAGAAGGTCGCAACCATGGGAAAGTTGACAGTTAAGCCTATCTAGTGACAACCCATCATAGGCTAGCTGGGTGATCTTGCAACTTGTATCATGCCGGAGTTTGATTTTCACCATAGGGTTTCATTGATCGCTTACTCGGCAACTTGTATGAAGCAGGATTTCTACTTTCCCCTTAGCGCTTCAGTGATCGTGTACTCTTGAGTGTAGCTCGGGCTGAGAATGACGCAGCCATGGGAAAGTTGACAGTTAAGCCTATCTAGTGACAGCCCATCATAGGCTAGCTGGGTGATCTTGCAACTTGTACCATGTCGGAGTTTGATTTTCCCCATAGGGTTTCATTGATCGTGTACTCTTGAGTGTAGCTCAGGCTGAGAAGGTCGCAGCCATGGGAAAGTTGACAGTTTAGCCTATCTAGTGACAACCCATCATAGGCTAGCTGGGTGATCTTTCAACTTGTACCATGTCGGAGTTTGATTTTCCCCATAGGGTTTCATTGATCGTGTACTCTTGAGTGTAGCTCGGGCTGAGAAGGTCGCAACCATGGGAAAGTTGACAGTTAAGCCTATCTAGTGACAACCCATCATAGGCTAGCTGGGTGATCTTGCAACTTGTATCATGCCGGAGTTTGATTTTCACCATAGGGTTTCATTGATCGCTTACTCGGCAACTTGTATGAAGCAGGATTTCTTCTTTCCCCTTAGCGCTTCATTGATCGTGTACTCTTGAGTGTAGCTCGGGCTGAGAATGACGCAGCCATGGGAAAGTTGACAGTTAAGCCTATCTAGTGACAGCCCATCATAGGCTAGCTGGGTGATCTTGCAACTTGTACCATGTCGGAGTTTGATTTTCCCCATAGGGTTTCATTGATCGTGTACTCTTGAGTGTAGCTCAGGCTGAGAAGGTCGCAGCCATGGGAAAGTTGACAGTTTAGCCTATCTAGTGACAACCCATCATAGGCTAGCTGGGTGATCTTTCAACTTGTACCATGTCGGAGTTTGATTTTCCCCATAGGGTTTCATTGATCGTGTACTCTTGACTGTAGCTCGGGCTGAGAAGGTCGCAACCATGGGAAAGTTGACAGTTAAGCCTATCTAGTGACAACCCATCATAGGCTAGCTGGGTGATCTTGCAACTTGTATCATGCCGGAGTTTGATTTTCACCATAGGGTTTCATTGATCGCTTACTCGGCAACTTGTATGAAGCAGGATTTCTACTTTCCCCTTAGCGCTTCATTGATCGTGTACTCTTGAGTGTGGCTCGGGCTGAGAATGACGCAGCCATGGGAAAGTTGACAGTTAAGCCTATCTAGTGACAGCCCATCATAGGCTAGCTGGGTGATCTTGCAACTTGTACCATGTCGGAGTTAGATTTTCCCCATAGGGTTTCATTGATCGTGTACTCTTGAGTGTAGCTCAGGCTGAGAAGGTCGCAGCCATGGGAAAGTTGACAGTTTAGCCTATCTAGTGACAACCCATCATAGGCTAGCTGGGTGATCTTGCAACTTGTGCCATGTCGGATTTTGATTTTCCCCATAGGGTTTCATTGATCGTGTACTCTTGACTGTAGCTCGGGCTGAGAAGGTCGCAGCCATGGGAAAGTTGACAGTTAAGCCTATCTAGTGACAACCCATCATAGGCTAGCTGGGTGATCTTGCAACTTGTATCATGCCGGAGTTTGATTTTCACCATAGGGTTTCATTGATCGCTTCTCGGCAACTTGTATGAAGCAGGATTTCTACTTTCCCCTTAGCGCTTCATTGATCGTGTACTCTTGAGTGTAGCTCGGGCTGAGAAGGTCGCAGCCATGGGAAAGTTGACAGTTAAGCCTATCTAGTGACAACCCATCATAGGCTAGCTGGGTGATCTTGCAACTTGTACAATGTCGCAGTTTGATTTTCCCCATAGGGTTTCATTGATCGTGTACTCTTGAGTGTAGCTCAGGCTGAGAAGGTCGCAGCCATGGGAAAGTTGACAGTTTAGCCTATCTAGTGACAACCCATCATAGGCTAGCTGGGTGATCTTTCAACTTGTACCATGTCGGAGTTTGATTTTCCCCATAGGGTTTCATTGATCGTGTACTCTTGAGTGTAGCTCGGGCTGAGAAGGTCGCAACCATGGGAAAGTTGACAGTTAAGCCTATCTAGTGACAACCCATCATAGGCTAGCTGGGTGATCTTGCAACTTGTATCATGCCGGAGTTTGATTTTCACCATAGGGTTTCATTGATCGCTTACTCGGCAACTTGTATGAAGCAGGATTTCTACTTTCCCCTTAGCGCTTCATTGATCGTGTACTCTTGAGTGTAGCTCGGGCTGAGAATGACGCAGCCATGGGAAAGTTGACAGTTAAGCCTATCTAGTGACAGCCCATCATAGGCTAGCTGGGTGATCTTGCAACTTGTACAATGTCGGAGTTTGATTTTCCCCATAGGGTTTCATTGATCGTGTACTCTTGAGTGTAGCTCAGGCTGAGAAGGTCGCAGCCATGGGAAAGTTGACAGTTTAGCCTATCTAGTGACAACCCATCATAGGCTAGCTGGGTGATCTTTCAACTTGTACCATGTCGGAGTTTGATTTTCCCCATAGGGTTTCATTGATCGTGTACTCTTGAGTGTAGCTCGGGCTGAGAAGGTCGCAACCATGGGAAAGTTGACAGTTAAGCCTATCTAGTGACAACCCATCATAGGCTAGCTGGGTGATCTTGCAACTTGTATCATGCCGGAGTTTGATTTTCACCATAGGGTTTCATTGATCGCTTACTCGGCAACTTGTATGAAGCAGGATTTCTACTTTCCCCTTAGCGCTTCATTGATCGTGTACTCTTGAGTGTAGCTCGGGCTGAGAATGACGCAGCCATGGGAAAGTTGACAGTTAAGCCTATCTAGTGACAGCCCATCATAGGCTAGCTGGGTGATCTTGCAACTTGTACCATGTCGGAGTTTGATTTTCCCCATAGGGTTTCATTGATCGTGTACTCTTGAGTGTAGCTCAGGCTGAGAAGGTCGCAGCCATGGGAAAGTTGACATTTTAGCCTATCTAGTGACAACCCATCATAGGCTAGCTGGGTGATCTTGCAACTTGTACCATGTCGGATTTTGATTTTCCCCATAGGGTTTCATTGATCGTGTACTCTTGAGTGTAGCTCGGGCTGAGAAGGTCGCAGCCATGGGAAAGTTGACAGTTAAGCCTATCTAGTGACAACCCATCATAGGCTAGCTGGGTGATCTTGCAACTTGTATCATGCCGGAGTTTGATTTTCAGCATAGGGTTTCATTGATCGCTTCTCGGCAACTTGTATGAAGCAGGATTTCTACTTTCCCCTTAGCGCTTCATTGATCGTGTACTCTTGAGTGTAGCTCGGGCTGAGAAGGTCGCAGCCATGGGAAAGTTGACAGTTAAGCCTATCTAGTGACAACCCATCATAGGCTAGCTGGGTGATCTTGCAACTTGTACAATGTCGGAGTTTGATTTTCCCCATAGGGTTTCATTGATCGTGTACTCTTGAGTGTAGCTCAGGCTGAGAAGGTCGCAGCCATGGGAAAGTTGACAGTTTAGCCTATCTAGTGACAACCCATCATAGGCTAGCTGGGTGATCTTTCAACTTGTACCATGTCGGAGTTTGATTTTCCCCATAGGGTTTCATTGATCGTGTACTCTTGACTGTAGCTCGGGCTGAGAAGGTCGCAACCATGGGAAAGTTGACAGTTAAGCCTATCTAGTGACAAGCCATCATAGGCTAGCTGGGTGATCTTGCAACTTGTATCATGCCGGAGTTTGAATTTCACCATAGGGTTTCATTGATCGCTTACTCGGCAACTTGTATGAAGCAGGATTTCTACTTTCCCCTTAGCGCTTCAGTGATCGTGTACTCTTGAGTGTAGCTCGGGCTGAGAATGACGCAGCCATGGGAAAGTTGACAGTTAAGCCTATCTAGTGACAGCCCATCATAGGCTAGCTGGGTGATCTTGCAACTTGTACCATGTCGGAGTTTGATTTTCCCCATAGGGTTTCATTGATCGTGTACTCTTGAGTGTAGCTCGGGCTGAGAAGGTCGCAGCCATGGGAAAGTTGACAGTAAAGCCTATCTAGTGACAACCCATCATAGGCTAGCTGGGTGATCTTGCAACTTGTATCATGCCGGAGTTTGATTTTCACCATAGGGTTTCATTGATCGCTTACTCGGCAACTTGTATGAAGCAGGATTTCTACTTTCCCCTTAGCGCTTCATTGATCGTGTACTCTTGAGTGTAGCTCGGGCTGAGAATGACGCAACCATGGGAAAGTTGACAGTTAAGCCTATCTAGTGACAGCCCATCATAGGCTAGCTGGGTGATCTTGCAACTTGTACCATGTCGGAGTTTGATTTTCCCCATAGGGTTTCATTGATCGTGTACTCTTGAGTGTAGCTCAGGCTGAGAAGGTCGCAGCCATGGGAAAGTTGACAGTTTAGCCTATCTAGTGACAACCCATCATAGGCTAGCTGGGTGATCTTTCAA